>NW_008794154.1:1327178-1327405 GCF_000699145.1 Aptenodytes forsteri | reverse complement strand
GCGGCCGTGCCCTCCCCGCCCCCCGCGAGGGCTATGCCCGCCTGTGCCCGCTGTTTTTTCAGCCTTCTTCGCCCCACTCGACTTTGTATTCGTTCCCCTCAGGCGACCGGAGACATCGCGTCGCCCCGCGCCACTTTAATGCCAGTTTAAAAAAATAGGTTTTTTTTTTTTACAACTGTTCCACTTGCGGCTCCAGGACGGCAGGGAGGGGCGTGTTCGGGCTGCTC
>NW_008794154.1:1306518-1327129 GCF_000699145.1 Aptenodytes forsteri | reverse complement strand
GGGGCGGCGGCCCGGCACCGCGCCGGTGCTCAGCGGTGTCACGCCTGTGAAGTTTCGGAAGTACTTAGTCAAGACTGAGCAAAACGAGCCGTTGCAGCTGTCACGTTTGGCACGGTCCAGATTTTAATCCAAACCACTTTTCTTTACTAGACTTTGGCCCTCAGCACAACTGATTTTGGAAAGAAAAGGAAGTAGGGCACGGGATACAGCAGCAGGTATTTTGGCAGCCTCTTTGGAGACATGGGTAAGCTCTCCTCAAGAATTAACATCATCTTTATGCGGACGTGTCTGCAGGATTCTGCTGTATTGGGCAATATACTCATTTATGCTGCACAACAACTGTGGACCAAGTTCACAAGCAAGACTGGGAATATTTCTGATAATCAGCATTGGGAGCAAAATTATTTTTCAGTAAGATCAGATTTTGTGGATCTTTCTAGTTTCTTAGCATGATGAAAAGAGATCACATTGGCTTATTTGGGTCCAAAATAGGTTGCTGTCATCTTTTGGACTCTGCTATCTCGGAATTTTTTACAGGTGAACATCTTACCAGTTTGATGATGACAGTCAGTTTTCATGGCGGTGGATTTTGGCCAGTAGTAACTGCTGTAACTCATCGTCAGGTGATGTAGGTGGACACTGTTTCTAAACTAATTACGAGCTTTCACCAGATAGGCTTCTCACATTTTGAGTATAGTCATCAGTGTTACATACGTTTGTAAACTCCCTTCTGGGACTTAAAGCTTCCTTCCAGGATGCTTTATAACAAGCAACATTACCTATGTGTTATGCAAACTGTGGTAAGCTGCAAAAAGTCATTCCTGAATTTGCATTGAACATACCAGCAAAGACAATGATGCCATAAAAATTCCATAGATGTGCTTTGTTTGAACGTAGCCCGAGACTATCATACCTCACTGTTTCAAAATTAATGTATTTCAAATTGATGCTGTCATTTCAGAAGGAAGTCTTTAGTAACGAAACAAGAAAAATATTAAAATATGTAAGAAGCAGAAATGGTGAGGTCTGGGAAACAAATTCTAACAGCATGTTCAATTTTAAATCGGTTGAATAGAATGGACAGGTAGTTTCTCATTGCTTTTAGCTTCTGCACTTAACTGTTTAAGGAAATGATCAGTAGGTAAAATATTTTGCGTTACTAAATTGGAAATCTCTTATATTTGCTATGGCTTTTGTTACATTGAGTTTATTTTATAACCCTGTATTTACATCTGAATGGTTTGAATTAACTGAGTAAAACTCCAGGTAGTTTCTCATTGCTTTTAGCTTCTGCACTTAACTGTTTAAGGAAATGATCAGTAGGTAAAATATTTTGCGTTACTAAATTGGAAATCTCTTATATTTGCTATGGCTTTTGTTACATTGAGTTTATTTTATAACCCTGTATTTACATCTGAATGGTTTGAATTAACTGAAGTAAAACTCCCAGTTTTGATTTAATTTTCAGGCATATTTTAACGCTGCTTCCTTTTGTGATTAAAGATTCTGTTGTATTTTTCACAGGGACATGCAACATCCGTCATATTCTTTATTCTCTGTCATCTTTGAAATTGCCCTAGCTGAACATACCTATTGTAATCACAGTTGATATGATGGAAATAGTATTACACTGGCAACCATGCTCTAATACTTTTTGCTGAAGCACAGCTTTTTACATAATAAGGGTATGAAATCCAGAAAGAGATGCCTAAAAATAACAAAGGTTTAAGCAATAACTATTAAAAGAGATGTGAAAATTCAGGATGCAGCACTATGAATCTGTTATTCTGACTGGCTCATCTGGTTGTACGTTTAAAGTTCAGCTACTTCTGAGGAAATACACACCAATTGGAGGAAATATGAGAATTTTAACAAGTCAAATTGCTTTGCATTTTTATCTAGAAATATAAATAAAAGTATTGAAAAGTTACTGTTACATAATGGCATGAAATCATTGGTCTTAAAATTAAAAGGTATTTTACAGATCTATCAATAATTTGCTGGTTAGTTGTACTGTCACCTCCTTTGAGGAACAATTTTAGTGTCCCTGAGAAACATTTTTGCAGAATAAGTTTTAAAATTTGGTGGCCCTAAAAAGGTTTCTTTGTGAATCAGTCTCTTAAAGCACAACTGAGGCTCTATCTCAGCAGAACATGGTTATTAATAATGACATTGGACTTTAGTACGTTGGTACTAGCGTGTTACATTCCTGACCATGTCTTGAGATTATAACTAGTCAGGCTATGAAGGTAAAAAATATATGGTGTCTAAGACCCAACCCAGAAGTTTATGAAAGGAAAGAAAAAACATTTTGCTCCATCACTGCTCTTTTCATAGCTACCTTTTCCATGTCTTTGCTAACCCAAACATATATATGCTCGTCCCACCTCTACCACCTCCCACTGTTGCCACACTTAGCACTAACTGATTACGTAGCATGTGGTTTGGGAAAGATGGAATTGGAAAGCCAGCACATTCTCTAGCGACCAGAACTGACTCAATGCCCTAACTGGTAATAATGACCTTTTAATGAAGTCATCTCTCTGTTGACCTTCCCTCTGTGTTCTTGGAAAAAGATTGACAGAGACAAGGGACTGAGCAATAATCATGTCATTTTATGAGTAACCATGTGAAAATAACTGAGAATCACCGAGGTAGTGTTCCTTGAAGAATCTTCTTTCAAATCCAGACCTGTCTTAAAATCACATTGCCGCATCATCAGATCTAACATACCATTCTGGTGTGCACAGTTTTCCTACTGTGTACCTTCATATGAAATATAAGAACATGCTTTGCTCTTATTAAATTATGTATGTTTGGAGAAAGACTATCCTTCAATGGTCTTTGATCTGTATTTTTGATCTGGTATCATCTGAAGAATAATTTATAGTGTGACTTCAGTGAAGACATAATCAGAGATTAATCAAGTGCATTTTGTTTAACTGTAGTCTAATTAACCTGTTTAGCTCTCAGAGGAACAAATACCATGTTATTTTTGTATTGGTTTGATTTTAGCTCAGATCTGCAGTGCAAATCTCCCAACACTCGGAAGACCAATTTTGAAGAATAGACCAGTTCCTTTCTGAATTCTTGATCTTGTGGCATTGGGCTGTCTAAAAAAACCCAAACAATGGTATATTTTTATTCTAAATTAGTTTCTCCTAGAAGGATATGTTTTGGCTAAATGTAGATGCCTACAACATAATAAATTATGCATATAATACAAATTCTTTTGGTATGATAATGTTCAAACTTCACGTGATATTACAGTAACGAAGCTCTGTATCTTTTTATATTTTTGCATATTTCTCAGATTGGAAATAATAGTAATGCAAATATAAAGATGTGAATTATGTTCTGCTTGCCTTCTGATCCTTCAAGCAGTAACAGGAAAGATACTGAGAGCTGCCTTAACCTCTCATTAACGAGTGGTTCTAAATTATTTGCTCCTGGCACCTGAATGTAAAGTTAGAGTAGCTTGAGGTGGTCATAATTTGTGTAGGATTTGAGCTGTCTGGTGATGTATAGGTGCTAGAAAGGAGATACCATTTGGCAAGGAGGAATTTTTCTCCACAATAAAAGTTTCCAGTTGATGTAAGGAGCCAATTTTGTCACTTTTCAAAGTTTCCAACACAGAGGATATGCTACATGGGCATTGTGCTCAGTCATATGAAAATTCTGGCTTGCCAAGCAGCTGCATCATAGAGAGGCCATTCTTTTTTCAGAGATCATTTGGATCTCTGAAAAAGGAAAAAAAAAAAAGAAAAAAGGCAGAATATGTATGTTTGAAATGGCTTTTAGCCACTGTTGTCCCTTCCATATACGTATACACAGCTAGGTAGATTTGCGCTACAAATAGTTTACATTTACAAACAGGTAACATGTTTATAATTTGTGAACTTTGCACTTGATTATGCAATTAGAAGACGTGTAATTATCAAGTTATCTTGAAAATCTCTTTCAAGGAATAATGTACATTGATCTGAAATATTTTACTAATATATTTTGCCCTAAACATACATTTAGGTAAAATGAGTTCCTGCAAATGGCTCTTCATAGCCAGTAAGCCTATCTCCCTAGTATAAGAAACAAAATATTATGTAAAGCTGAGATTTGTGTTGCACGTAGAAAAATTCACATTAATCCTGGGGTTTATCAAAATGGAATAGCTAGCATTAACAAAAAAGTAGACCACTGGACTGCTGGTAGGATATTTTATGATAATCTTTCATCTGGTATGCAAACACAGCTATTTGTTTTCATTTTACATAGAGCGTCTCCAAGTCTGGAATCCAACTGTTACTTGCTGGACATTGAAGCAGCCGTATCAAATAATACCTAAACTTAAACTGGGATCAGCTGTGAATATTGCACTAGGTGAAAAAGACATAAAAAACCGTCACACACAAATAGTAAGTATACAAAATTGAGCTTCACGGAACAGGGACTTTATTTTAAAAGGGACATTGTTACAAAAAGTAATGTACATGAGATTGAGTGGGACCAATCCAAGCAAAGCACCATGGTTTTCTTGGGCTCCATTAAGCAACTCAAGGTTTTTTGCACTCCTTTTCACTTTCCCCCGAAATGCTCTGCTGTAGCTCCTTAGCATGAAAAGCCTTTTCTTGAAAGAACTAGAGGTGCTGACAGAGTTTTTCTGCTGAAGGAGCGGGCAGGTGGAGGCATAACGATCCCAGAGGCAAGTCAGCACAGAACCCTTAGCATGAGCTAGTACAAACCCCACACCACGCGGGAACTGGTGGTGAGCAGCAAATGCCATGCTTGCATTTCAGACTTCCCCCACTGAAGTAACAACCACCACAGGCTGCTTTCAGGAAAGATAACTCAAAGATACGCTTTTGCAAAAGACAGCACATTTTTAAGGTTAAATCTAGGAGACAATTTGATTTCTACTTTCTGAACGCTATTTTTGCATTTAGTCTTCTCTTATGTCAGTGTGTTAGAATAATTTTTTCAGATGTGCCATTAAGCAGCTATTACCTCTAGGATATTGACTTTTAGTACAGTGCTTGATTTTGCCTGAGCCTCTATATTCTCTCCTGCTATTTTTTTATTTTACCCATTTGAACTGCTTGAGCCAGACAGTAATTTTTTTTCTCTCAGAAAATGTTCACACAAACTTGAAATTGCTTCCTGAGCAATTCCTTTGTTAGCCGATTCTTAATTAGTTGCTCAAATATGCTTTGCCTCAGTTGTATGCCATTTTGTAATAAAAGGCTGTACACTGAGTATCTGCAGCATCTACAACAAATCCTGCTATCACTGCTGACATTTCCTTTACTCTTTCTGTTGTCTAGAGGCATGTGAAAACAGCAGTACAACGGACCATGCATTAACGATACATCTGGTGTGGATGCACATCATTCCTTTTGAGCTAGAAAGCCATATTAATAGTGCTATCTTCTTGGATAAATTATTAACTCTTAAATTACTTCCAGCCTTCTGCCCTGCTTCCCTTCTCACTTGAAAAAAAAATTGATATGCAATCATTTCCACTAATTTTTCAACTTGTTTTTCAAATTGTTACCCTAACCTATTGGTTTAAAGTTGCTTTTTGATTGAAGTTGGCTGAAGTCCCTTGGATGACAGTAGGAAGAAAAGATTTTGACCACAAACTCTTAAACAGCTTTCCTATCTTCTGGCTACATTCACTCTCACACAGGTGTCATTCTCTTGTGCAGTGGGACACTTCTGTTGTATTCAAAAGCTGTGGAGTTCCTGTGCATGTGTCCCATTTATTTTTCTGTGTCCATTTAGAACCATTGCTTACACTGTATTCTAGCCTTTTTGTATTCAGAAAAAACTTTACGTATTTGTACTTAGAAAAAAATACTCTTTAGTTGGAGTGGTACTTAAAAACTCACTTTATAGCAACACAGTTTCTGAGAGTAATGAACTGCACAGAATTTTAAAAAAATCAGCCTAAAATGTCCAAACATAGTAGAATTCAGTGCCTTTCCATTTATAACACTTTAATCATGTTGTACAAGACACTAAAATTACTGAGAGATGTTCTTGATCTCGATTTCAGTGCCGGCCCGTATCAGATGTTAATGAAGCCAAAGGCCTGTTGATGTCACTAGGCCAATTTAGTTTTAGTGCTCTCACCCATTTAACACTGTCCCTCGCCAGGCTTGCTTTCCTGTGCTTACTTACGGCCCGAGTATTATAGATGCCTTAAGGATCTCCTCCCCCAAGGCCTGTTTGAATTTGAAACACCACATAATGAGCACTTTTTTCTAGTTAAAGAGCTCTAGATAGTTTCTTTTTCATTTTTTGGAAGCTACCGTGTGATTAGTTATAAGATAATGCACAATATTCTGTTTCTTCAAAAGGAGACACTGCAAAACAGATCCCCAGATGGTGCAAATTAAAGGTAGTTCCTCTGGCTTCAGTGGCTGTTTGCTGATTCACATCAGCTGAACATCTGCTCCTGTGATTAGAAAATAAACTTAGGGCTCCCACATGACTGCAAACACTAAGCAGGAGGCAGTCCTGTTAAAATTTATGATCAGAGTTTCAAAGCTATCTCTGAAATAGTACACGAGCTGACTTCTGATCTCAGTTATTCTGTTTTAATATAACTTTTTATTTAATACAACCTTTGATTTTGGGATTGCTTTTAATTTACATTGGTGGAGTTTTCTACAGTTCAGCCTATATGCATTCAGTTTTTAATGCATTAGATCAGGCCATTTGAAGACGAATTTATAGATCGTGAAATGACCATTGCCAAAAACGTTTCTTGGTACTGGAGCCAGAGTTGATCACAAAATCCATCAGCTGCAAATAGCCCAAGAAGAACAGGAATCAATCACGAATCCGCAGATTGTGGAGCTGTGCTTTCCTGCCTTTGTCCTAGCTGCTCTACCTTTCAAACAGAACAATTTCCTAATAAAGGCAAGGGAAGAAAATTTCATTTGAGATAAAAAGTGAGGAAATGGTTAGTGAAATGAGCCATTTCAGTGTTGCCTGCAAGATTCAGGGATATATTGTTTCCATGCTAAAAAAAATCCTTAAGAAGCCCCTAGAACAAAGTCATCCTCTGGTAGCACCACTGATGGTAAGACAGTGACAGAAAACTTTTCTGTCGCAGCTGCTTGTTTTGGGTGAGTTCCATAATGTTTCTAGAAGGAAAGGAAAACTTAGTATGTACTGGCACGCCTCGGAACTCCAATATTCTGGATTCTGTTCCACTTGACTGTCTGCAGAAGGTGAAGTCGTTGCCCTCATATCCTTAGTTCCTCAGGTTTTCAAATGGAAGGATGATCCTCACAGCTGTATTTTAAAAATTAATATATACAATATGCTTAGATATTAAATGCTAGTATGAAGCATTGGGTAATACATGTTTCACATTGTACATAGAAACACTAATAGGATCACAAAGCTAGAGACGTTTACGGGTGCATCTAAAATTTACGCTATCTTATTTCTGGCTGTTAACACTGCCAGTGAGCAGTATTTAGCATATAAAATGGCATCAAATCCAAGATGCATCTTTTATGCAACAAAAATGTAAATGTCCAGATGCAGACTGCTTTTGTCAATGCTGTGTTTCAGGCTAATTTTGCAAGGAAACTAGAATACATAACTGAATAAGGAATTTTGAAATGCTGAAGGATTGATATTGAGTGGAGATGTGAAAATACCCTAAGTCTGCATATCTCTCTGTTACACTGTAATGAAGAAAATGAGTACTTCTGAGCAGCAGCACTAACGAGGCCCATTCTTGTAAGGATTTCTGACTGAGCTCTCCTTGATTTTCTGATGTCTGATAAAGGGCAATATTTCTGTTTCAGCTTTTCTTTTGGGGGGAATAATGGCCACATAATTTTTCTGAAATATATAGCGTTTTGGTAGCTTCAAGGACTCTACGCCTCTGTCAGATCACCTAGATCAACCCTTTCTTTTAATGTTCATTACTTCTTTTTATATTAAAATCTCCTTTTAGTTATGAACTGATATTCAGGGCTCTTATAAATCACTGCCAACTTAACGTGGAAAAAAAATTTAACGTTAATGGCAATTCCAGTTTAGGAACACATAATTATAATCTAATAAACTATGGAGTAACTTTTGTCCTTTCTCCATCGTGATAGTCTGAGCCTGTGAGACAGATATGGTGGAATTTTGTAGTGTTCCTCCAGGAGAATAACGCTGCTGGAGAAGGGAGCGGGGCAGGGGTGAAACTGTTAAGGAGGGAAGTCAGAGTGGGAGGAACGGTAGTCTGGCTATCCTGGATGCTGTAATGACCGACAGTATTTTTTGCAGTATAATACATTTGAGTAGACTATGAATAACACTCACCTGCAACCTAGGAAATAGAAAACTGATGTAAAGTGGCTTGCACTTCCATCTGTTGCACAGAAGATGTTGAGACAGACTTACCTGCCTAAAGATTTACTCTTGAGACATAGCTGATAGTGTACATCTCACTCTAATGGTAAAAATTGCTATCCGGTAAAAATAAAAAGCAAAGGGACAGCGAGAAAGAGGGAGAAGGGAAAGGGAAAACTCTCCCCGTGGCCAGCCAGGAAGAGAAGCAAGGGGGTCCCCAGACAAGTTACCTTCCCTGGGCTCCTTTCCAATGCAGCACGTTTTCCCCCGTAGTACCTTTCCCATAGTAATGAGCTAGTTTTCATTTGGATCCACTCAACCCACTATTGATTGTTCCTGCTTATGATGCTGTTAGTGCTGACTGGTGCACACTTTAATCAGGAGCATGTATTGCACACTAATGGGTTGTTAAGCTTTGGACATCTATATTACTGGGTTATGCTTATTAAATGTTGAAATGACTGTTGTCTGCTTGTTTTTTTCCCCAGCACAAACCAAAGGCTACAACCAAGAGGTAGGAAAAGGAAGGAAAGAACAAGTGATTCCCATGCTGGTGGCAATTGCTTCCCTTGAGAACCCACCATAACAGCCATTTGGGGCTTGTAAGTGCACGGCCATGAGCGTGACGGCACAAGGATTCTCTTGCTGGGGAGGTAAGTTTGGCTACTGTCAGAGGGGGCAGCAGGTCAGGATGAGTGCCATTACAGAATTAATCTTGAAGTAACTAACAGGAAATAGTACCATGGACTACCAACTTAACAGTCGAATATTATACCAAGTTTTTTCCAGAGTTATGTTAAATTCTCATTAACTTCAAAAGACGTTTCAAGTAAATGTCAGGCTTGTTGTTTTGTTAGCCATGGCTCATTATTCATCTTAAGCTACCCATGATATGAAAATCACTATTCCTTCTATAGAGCAGATTGCAGGAGGGATTCCCATGAGATATAAACACGGTTTTTAATCCTCTCAGCATTTACATGCTGTAAATAAATCGGAATGCTGTGAAGGAAGTATGAAAAACTTAATACAATTTGTTGTATATTTGAGTTACATTGCTAACGTATTTAATGGGTTTTTAATTACAGTTAGTGAGGCTGGTAATACCAAGACCTCCAAAGCAGAAGAAAAAGCATATAGAGGGAGGTCCTGTGGTACTGATGTAAATAGTTGCATACGGAGGGTCTCCCTGTCTCAGAGGCAATTCTGGCAGCTGGGTGCTGTTGTTCCTTCCCTTTTCCTCGCTGGTGGTGGGTTGGAAATGCTGCAAAAGGATGAGATGACCCAAAAAAGAAAGGGTTAAGGTCAGAGGCTGTATTGCTGTGGTACCTTCTTCACAGTGAGATACTCCTTCAGTGTGTGATACTGTTTGTATTTATTAGCTAAACAATTTTAGCAGAGAAGCTACAAGTACTCATTTAACGATTGGTCATCTAGAAATTTTTTGTCTTTTAAATCAAAGACTGAAGTACAAATGAACAGAATAATAGGAATTAAACTTTCATCAGAGAAATCTGTCAATTTTTTCAAAATAATTTATCCTTAGAGAAATCTTCTGATAATTTTTAAAAAATATTGAATTCCATAGAGGTTCAAGTTGAATTGGAATATTTACTTTTTAAGTGACTCAAAACAGCATTTTTTTCATCAGATAAATACAATATTAAAGTAAATGCATTTCTTTGACACACTTCTTTGAAGAAACAGCAGTTTGGACATCACTCACTGTTATGAAATTTCTGTTCCACAAAATGCTGTACTTTTGAAACATTCATCTTAATGTGGAATGAAAACAAATGTGGATTTTACCTAAAGTACAGAAATTTTAATTTAACAAATTGTTACTATCAGGTTTGTAAATACTTAATATCTGAAAATAAGTCCCATCAATGTTATAATTAGCCAGTTTTTGTTTGAAAAAGTGATGTACAAGATTTTTAGCTGTGTGGTTTAAACCTCTCAGAACAGAGAGTTCTCAAGCTCATGTTGTCACCATTTGAATTTACAACCAGTTAGTTTCATTTTTATTAACTGCAGTATGTCTCATATGCCACAAGATGTCTCAGTGTGGAAATGCTAAACTTTATACAAGTGTTTCTGTAATATTACTCAATTTAGGTAAAGATTTTCTAGTATTTGGCTTGGGTTTTCCAGAATACTTGGCAGGGGCTTTTTAGTAGCACGAGAAAGAAAAGTGTATACAAATTTACCCGTTAGCGTAGGCAATAAATTATCATTTTAAATGGTCGATGAACCAAATGACTCATTGGAAAATCTTAATCTTCAAAAAGGAAAGGCTCAATGTATAGCCCTTAGTAAGCACGTGATAGCTAAGAAATATGAATGTCTTCCTATGTAGGTTAAGTGGAAGAGCTATTTTAAACTACTGTATTTAATTTCCACAACATTTGATTTTAACAAAATGTTATATGTTTTTAATTATTCATATTCAGGATATTGTTTAGAGTTACTATAAGGAGTCAGTTATTTGCATAACATTTTCTTTAAGGTTACATTATCTTTGGGACCTAATGTTACTAAAATCTATGAAATAGTTGCCTTTAGTATGTAATATATGTTTAGAGAGAATACACATGAAGTTACATATGTAAGCACAAGTAGGAATGCTTGCCTACATTAAATGTTTATTTCAAAATAAGAAAAGGCTTTTTAACACACTATTATCACAAGCAGGGAATGCAAAAACCACTCGAGTTGATGTCTGAAACGTGATTTTTTTTGCTTTCTATTGCTTTGTGTATCTGCATACATGTAGCACTATGTTTGACCCGAGAACTTTTCTCACCTATTTTTCTTTTCTCTATCCTTTTCCATTGTATTTCTTTAGCTTATCTTCTCTCACTTCCCCTCCTGCTTAACTCCTTACATACTTTTTCTGTAGCATACTATTTCTTATTTTGTTTTACCTTTTTAGATAAAACAGAGTAATTCAAGCTGGATTTGTATGCACTCATGTTGGTCTGCAACATGCGTAAATAACTGATGAGTACATAAGCATTCATATTGTGAACCTCTATATACATTTTAGGTATATTGAACCTTACATTGTAAATCCTCAACAAAGGAAAAAATATGTGAACTTAGTCAAAAGCCATTGAACTGTCTTGTGAATACACGAAATGATAGCACCCAGCAGTGGAGCCTGGGCATGAGACCCAACTGATGAGGAGACTGACATTCATTTATCATATAGTAGTTAAGCTGTTTACAGAAATGCCTTTACATTTTGTTTTGCATTCAAATGATATGAGGGATTTTCACATGAATCTGTGATGGTCCTAAAGTAAACCAGAACTTTTCAGAATTACAAATCGGTTAAGAAAAGGTTGAGGCTAGCATTCTTTAGTGATTAATGTGTGTGCTTTAGATAAAGTAACTGAAAACTATTGATTAAGGCACAGTTATCCTTTAACAGCCAAGCACAGTTGTAAGGGAGATTAGCCTTTGTTTGGATCAATGAAGTTGTTGCTGCAGTTCCCAACTATATTTGCTAAAAAGAAGGAATACACATGGCTCACGTTTCAGACCTAGATGATTTATTTAAACTCACAAAATTATTTATTTTAGCAGATACTCCACGAGATTCAGGCTACTTATAGCAGTAGTATAAGGTCTAGAAACTCATCGGTCAGGCAGTATGTGAAACACAGAACAAAAAGATGATTTTTGCACCAAAGAAAGCACATTCTAAGGCTAAAAGGGAACAGATTAATAAATATGGGGAGAAAAAGGAAATAATAAAAGAATACTCATCAAAAGATATGGGCCGGGGCCTTGTCATAAAACCCTAACAGCTATTGTCAGGATTTTTGCATACATCATGAGAAAGGAGTGCTTTAAGGAAGGATCTGAAACAAAACAATGAAATGATTTTGTAAATGTGTTTGGGTAATTCCAAGTATAAGGAGCAGCATGAGAGCAAACACAAAAACAGTCAATGAAAATCTAATAAAAAGGCCATGAAAACTGGCATCACCATTTTGATAATTGGTGAAGGACAAGGAAAATGAGAAAGCTCTGCTGTGCAGAGATCTGCAAGTGTAAATATGGAGCTGGGGAGGGGGACGCAAAGGTGACAGAGGGTGAGGGGAGGTGTCTCTTGATGGCAGCCCAACTTAGCGCTAGATGTGGTACAGTTACACTGCAAACGTCATGGATGAGCGGGAGTGGTACAAGAACATTTATCATAGCTAAAGAACAGAGTATGGTAGAAACTGAAACACAAGCTAATGCACAATTTGTTAAAATTGCATGCGTTCAAAATAAGATGTGTTTGGACTTGTTACTGTTTTATGAATTTATATTTGCAAATTGTATCTGCAGTATGGTGTGTGCTTTATAAGTAGGGCCTCCACCCTAAAGAGTTTACATCTGAAATTAGAGACTTGTATAATCTAGCATGTGTGATCTGATGAGATATATGTCCAGAATCCTTATGCCTGTGCTGAATAGGAATACTTGAGCTAATTATGAGTGGAAGAAGTCTAATTGTAGCATGGGTCATTCACTTTGGCAAGAAAACCTGCTTTAAGCAGTTTAATATGGATACAGTGCTTCAAAGTATTGTCTTCCTATGCAGTAGGCTTAGAACTTGTTTGATATATGAAAGTCTTTCCTTTGTTTTTTTCAGTTAACTTGTCAGAAATGAGGAGGAGATGGCAACAGAGACATTTTGAGTAACTTGCCCAGCTTTACATTACCTGCTATTGAAAAAGCCTTGTCCTGCATTCCTTACACATTACACTTCCCTTTGATTCTGCAGAGTATTCAATTATTGCGAGAGTTGTCTCCCAGGCAAAGAAGGAGGGAGTGTTACTATCCAAATTTGCAATGTTTTTTTATGCTGTTCGACACCTTCCCTTAAAATTTCATCCCACTGGAACTATGTTCAATGGGCTCCATGACAGCTATTTCAAAACTCCAAAAGCTCATCATGATTTTATACCACAGTAATCTTATCAATGAATGGACAGAAGGACAGCTCCCCATACTCTGGATTTGTCAGCTTTTAAATTGTCACATCCAAACACGTCCCAGTGGATAATGTCCTTGAGAGGGCACAGCATGCCTCAGGTTTCCCAGATCCTACCCTCTGTGTTTCACAATCTCAGATATGTGCCATTTATTTCTTCATGGATGACTGTTCTGTCAGCAGAAATGAACAGGTACAGCAAACTTTGTGTAAGGAATATTAGCAGACACTGGAGGAGTTGTACGCTTTAGCCACAATATAGTTGTAATGCTTCTACCACTTCACTGCAGTTGCACAAGACTGCCAGTATGCATCACTAGAAAATGCAAGAAACACCAGGGTGATCAGGCTGTGATTTATTAGGAAAGCTAATGAAAAAAGTTACAAAACCTGAAGCAATATAAACAGCTGGGGGGGGGAGCAAACTCTTTAAAGCCTTTCATCCCATGCAAACTTTTCAACTCATAGACTTTGGTTCCACTGCCAAGGTGGGCGGCACTCTTCATATTCTGATTTTTTACCTTCTCAAAGCACCCTGAACCCTTCAAAAATCCTAGAACTGTTTTTAGTGAGTAACCTATATAAATTCTAAGTAATAAAATAAAACAAAACTTGTCCGGGAATAAATTATGCTTACAATACTATGGATTGTATTTTTAGCACAAGTAGATTTCCAGTTTGTTGTGCTCTGAAACATAAAGACAATTCTGCTCACTATATTGTTCAGCCAAGCAGTCAAAAGACCTAAAACTGTCCATAGCAGGATGAAGCTGTAAAATGCCTTTGTAACTTCCTTGCTATTGATTTCACTACGTAACACATGATGGGATTGGATATCAAACAATTTCCAGGCTTCCAATAGGGACCAGACAGTGCCCTGGAGCAAGTATATGCGTGAGGGCAGAAGACACTGGTGCTGAGGTTAGTGGCACAGGGGGCCCTGCTCCCTCCTGCCTCTGAGAGCTGACCTTCCTTCAGAATGAACCCCAGTCTGCCTGTGGGCTGGGGAAAAAAGCTGCATCGGCTGCAAAGCGGGCAGCGCGGTGCTCTGCTCTGCGTTCTTGCAGAACTGAGCCAGAAGCTCCACTTCCTCTGCACCTTCCTGCCCACGTAATACGCCTCTTCAGGGATCCTTCCCGAAACAAGGTGAGCAGTCAGGGAGATTCTTTACTCCAGATTTAGAAAGGAAATTTCAAGGAGTGGATTCTATATCCTCTATCTACTCATCCTAAAGAAGCCTCCAAGTACACTATTTACTCATGCAGTATAGAAAAAGACCAACTAGCTCCAGGAGCAGAGGAACTAAGTAAGTCTGGGCTCTGTGGATTTATGTCCTCTTGTAGGCTCTCTTGTGGCTAAAATGAAACATTTATCTCCTTGGGGATTAGTCTTTTGCACCTTATCAGCCTTGCCTTCACTGGGGGCACCAGTATGGTCGCTTTTCTCTATCTCACTGATTTTTTTGATTAAGCTTTCAGGCATACAATTCCTTTGAGAACCTCCGCCTCTATCCAACTTGGTATTTGTTTTAAAGTTTTAAAATTATTCAAAAAGGTAGGGCTCCCCATGGGCAGATAAAGTGGGCATGGCTTCACTTCTTTAGGAAACCAAGCTCTTAGAAAAATCAATTTTTAAATACTTGATATTCTATAAAGTGAATGGAATAGAGTTTATTTATTTCCTTTGAAGCATAATGTAAAAGATTTTCTTCAAGTCAATGTGAGTATCATTTAATCTAATTTGATAACCTGGAGAAGGGACTGTGTGCCTGAAAGCTTATTCTCTTTTTTAGCTATATGAGCTGGTCTATTATACTACTTTATTTCTCCCTTCAGAACTTGCTTCTTGTCTAATTAGAGACCCTGGTGCACTCTCATTAAATCTCTCAAGGAGTGTTATTGCCTGAGGAAGTCCTGAGGCCAGTGAACTAGATTCAGATTTATAATAGGCACATGATTAGATTAAACTAGCGGGAGAATTCAGTATGTAACATACGCATGCAAATGTTTATAAGGGTATTGATCTGAAATGTTACATTTTTTAACATTGAATTGTTTGGTTTAGAAAAATAATGTTCCCATTGTTGTAGACTTCTAAAAATCTTTCTTGGGACAGAAGATGATATTTTATATTGAGCCTAAATCATCAGACCAGGCAATGACAAGTCTAAGTACTTGCTCTCCTTTTAGAAATGTAGTCTCAACATGACTCAGGATCTAGCCCATGGTAATTACTGTCAGTATTAATAACAGCTTCTGTTGAGAAACCTTCCTTTGTTTACTATTTCAGCAAATTCACCTGATGATTTTTTGTCTTTGAATAATATATGCATGAGACAACAGGATACGTCTGGGTGCTTTTCTTGCTGTTTCACCCATCTATAACTTGAAATTCCTGCCTGGTTATTAGTAAGAACTAAATGTAAATTTCTTATGTGAATTACTTGGCATAATCATTTTGTTGCAGGAGAAAGGCTCACAAGCTGACCCTTGCCACAACTTTTTCAGAGTGCATAACTGGGAAGTTCATTTTGCCAAGGGACTGTTGAGGCACAGAGTGATGAAATGGCTTGCCTGTGGTCAAAGATTGTGGTAGATGTAGGAGAAAAAAAATCCAGCTATCTAAGCAAACATCCTAACCACTGGAGCATCCTACCTCTGCAAGGATTGCTCAAGAAGGCAGAAATAATTGGGCTCGATTTGCTGGGACTGTATAACCAGTAATTAGATGGTCTCTGTTCTCTTGCTTTTGAAAGAGCAAGCCCTATTAACTTTTCAGCCTTAGTGTTTAAACTGTTTTCATGGTTGATACAGTTCAATTAGTCTTCTAGTTATCCATCCTTCATTGCTTTAACGGCATTCAGAATACTCATTCACTCCTTCATCAATCAGGGAATCTGAACAGAAATTTCATTTGGAATTTTTTTCTACAAACTGTAATAACAGAATTAGCAATTTTGTGCCACATGTCAAATTTAATCAAACCTAAATTTATCGGTAACAAAATTTCAGGTGGCTTCAGTACAGGCAGGACAGGATCCATCAAGATCTATAAAAACATGACCAAGGAGCCAATCCCCCCATTCCTCCCCTTTTTATCCCCCACCCCAAAAACAACAGGGATCAGTGCTTCACTGGACTGATCCCATGCTGGCTTCCATCGCTCTGCTCTTGGCTAAGGATAGCAATCCAACGGTGCAGAAACAAAGAAATCGGTACATGGAAATCTGTAACAAAAGGACATCAGACCTATGCCTTACACACAGCTCTGGATCTCAGCTTTGTCTGTGTCTTGATGAGGAGCAGATCCTGTTTGTTAAAATCTGTTTGGAGTAATTGGTTCTAGAATGCAATAATACCTAACAAGTATTTCAGACTCATAGGTTCTCTTGTACATAACTAAGAGTTAAGCTCTAAAATGACTATATTTTTACATGAGAAATACATCCATGGAGCATTTATTACGAAGCAACATTTTATCTCTTGCTTTTCTTGCTGAACAAATGACTTGGCTATTTTATGTCTTGACAAAGTAACTCGATTTAAGCATTTTAAGCACTGCTCACCTATTTTGTTTCCACTTCCTAAAATTCAGAAGCTCAGCTCCACCTTTTTCATCATTCAACAGCCACACTTCTGAGCTGAATAACCCCGAATATACAATCACTAATAAAATGCTGCAGAGTAGTATCTCAGAAGCATTTGCAGGTATAACCTGCAGAGCAGTATCTCAGAAGCATTTGCAGGTATAACTATAATATTGTCAAAGTTCTTTATAAATATTTACTTATAGGAGTTCTCCAGAATCCAGTATTTTCAGATTTAGTCTGTCCAACAAAATATGTTGATTAAAGTTCACCAGAATTTGATGACAGAAATTCTTAAAGTGTTTCGATTTCCTTAAAGATTGTAGAAGTCTCCTTTGATCTGCTGTAGTGTTTTGCAAATGTGGTTAGTCTTTGGAGAGCTTCTGACAAACCTTCTCCTGTGATAGCACAACAGGGCTGTACATACCAATTTCTGTCACTGCAGTACTTCTTCATGTTGAATCTCCTGGTTATTTCCTCAGCGTTCAAAGCTCCAGGCAAATCCTGCTTGTTCGCCAGCACAACGACTGGTACGCTTTTTATAAATTCATTCTTTAAAATGAGTTCAAATTCTTTCTTTGATTCTTCCAGCCGTTGCTTATCAGAGCTGTCCACAACATACAGCAGTCCGTCTGCGTCTTCCAGGAAATTGCACCAAACCTGTCTCATTTTCTGTTGCCCTCCAACATCCCAAAACGTCAATGTAAAATCTTTGCCGGTTTCAATCATATCAACATTAAAGCCAATTGTTGGAATTGTTAGAAAAACATCGTTATACTTGAACTTGTACAACAGTGTAGATTTTCCCGCAGAATCAAGTCCTAACATCAGTATATTAGCTTGCTTGACTTTGGAGTGTTTGGTGTTCTGGAGGCCCATTTGTGCCACGGTGGTCTCTAGTAAGCCTTTAAAGCTGGAATTCACTGTCTTCTGTGAAGCCAATTTTTGTCAGTGAGGTGTCTGTCTTCCTCCGTGAGATGAAGCACAAAGAGTAAGGAAGAGGAAGGGGAAGAAGCAGCTTTGCACTATGAAAAGTAAGTAAAATCTCTGGACAAATACATGCTGGCTTTTATCAACTTGATAATATGCAAACAGTATTTACGAAGGTGTCATGTTCAATGCCAAGCCTGTGGGTGGAACAACTATGAGTAACGTACCAATTGGTCATAAGCACAAAGGTTATAGTCTTCGAACATGTTTGAACAATGAACCACACTTCCATGACCATTTAAGAACTCCTTACATTGTAAAATTGTGTGTACTGAACCAGCAGCAGCCTGGTTATACTGCCTAATCCCATGGTCCAGGGAACCGCTAACTGTCTGCCCCGTTCCAGTGTGTGCCCAGAGATAAATCCCTTTGTTACTGCATCTGCATCCATTTTGGAAAAGAAACAAAATAGAAACACAGCCAGTGAAGAGGGGAGATCTTAAGGTTTGTCCATACTTACCAATCTACAAAATGAGAAGGTACCTGATTTATCGGTGCATCTCGTCTCCCAGCAACAAATTAATCTCAAGTGGTTTCTAATGTGAGTCTACATGGGCACAGGGACCCAATCAAACCATAAGAGAACTCCACTTAAAAATGTGCTCTGCTTTAACTGGCGGCCTCAGGCTCCATCAGTTACTCCTCCTGCCCACTCATGCATGAAGTTGTCTGCTTTGATTACGCTGTCTGAGTTGTAAACTCTGTGAGTTATGTTTGTATGAACAAGTTTAACTGCACTCTGCATGACAGAGACTAAATATAGATCTTACGATCTGGTCATTACTGAGATTCAGCTACCTGAAAGTAAAAATTTCTATTAGCTTCATTATGCTCTGTTCTGTTGTTGCCCACTGATCTATGACCAAGGTAGGAACAAGAAGGGGGGAAATAACCGAGTCTCGATCAAAAGATCATTTTTTTGCCAGCATTCAAACGAGCAGAATAAAGAAAGGGGAGATAGAAAATTTAGTATAATATTATTTAATTCATATCGAGTCTCCCTTTTTTTGAGTTAGTAGACCTACCTTGGGCTGGTCCAAAGCATACCGAGTATTGCAGTACTTATTTGCCCTTATACCCAGATGCACTAGTATTAGTTATTACCATTTGTCTTTGCTTCAGAAAGTACATAATCAGCAAAAAGATTTAAAGGTCTTCTGGCCAAATGAGCTGCTGACTGATAGGGTAATCATTTTGATAATTACGACATTGGTTGCTCAGATATTACACATGTTGCGTAAAATAAACCTCAGTCTTGACAGACAAGTTATGATCTGGTTTCTCTTGAAGCTAAAAGGGTTATACCAGAACTAATTGGGGGCAACAAAAGATGACAGTGACATACTCACTGTTGTATATTTTTCATATTTAATAACATGTATAGATTATGTATAGGATTTTTTTCAGGAGCGGGTCACGATGTATTAAACCAGGGAAGAAAGTGTTTGCATTTCTTTATAAATAATGTACATGAATGAATTGAAAGATAGGGAGACAGGAAACTGCAAAACACATTGTTAACACAGTCAAATGAATCATAATTCCCTGCAAAATAGCATGCCATTTCCTTGAAATATGGTTATCTTGATCAAGGGCAAAACCTCCCTCCTGTGTGAGCAGTGACAGAGTGGATGGATGGTCTGTGTCCCTGGGTAATGCTGCAATTTGAAGATTACTCACAGTTCTCTGCTCTGTATGTTTGCTCCAACTGTATTTGATATTTATAGTCTCAACTGTTACTGCATCAGACTATCACTTTAAAGAAGTGATTAAGCAATGTCTGACTTTTTACAAGCTAATTATTTCCAGGACAGAATAGCTAGCTTCTCAAGACTCCATGGTTTTGCAGTTTTTAACTGTACCCGACTCAAATGTGACTTTGGTTCAGAGCAAGATTTTGTGATGCTAAGCCACTTCCAGTGATGATTTCCCACCTTACTTTGGAGTTTGTATACCAGCATGAGATCAAAACAGAGCCGTAATCAGCTGCAGAAGATACAGCACGATGCAGACTTCTGCTTGCAGGTTCTAAATCTACATTTGCACCGAGAGGCAAGCATTTGAAAGAATGAGAAATCTACCTTTGATTTGTCCAAAGGTGTATTTGCTTTGCTGGGGTGAGGCTGTCTTGCTTGTGTAGGGTTTGCCTGTATGTTCAGTTTAAAAAACCCAGAGTAATAAAACTGAACTGGGACAGCTGATTTTCCATCAATTATTCTGAACTCAAACTTTGCACAATAAACCGTTCGTAAACTATGTAGGTTCCCAAGTTGTGCAAGCAGGATATTCCACCACAGCTGCATGCTTTTGTAACGTTACAAAATACAATTAATGTAATAATTTAGGGAGGCTTGAGGGTGAATCCTCACCATGATCAATTCTAGTAGCTGAAGCAAGAGAACAAGTTCAATTTGAAAACGCCTGTCTCTTCTTCCCTGGAATCCATAAACGTTAATCCCACACCTCACTATGCTGTGATTTTTAAAGAAGGAACCAGCTGGAGCCCTACGAGGACTGTCAGGAACAAACCCAGCGCCAGACCGTGCTCCAGGCGAAGGCCAAGAGGCCACGAACGCCATTTGCTATGCCCTCCGGCCGCTGCGAGGCCCGCCGCGAGCCCTGCGAGGAGGCGGAGGAGGAGGCGGGTATTTCCCGGTGCCCGCCGCGGCCAGCCGCACCCT
>NW_008794154.1:1283533-1306119 GCF_000699145.1 Aptenodytes forsteri | reverse complement strand
TTTGATAGAAAACAGTTAAATGGCTTTAAATTTTTCTATGGTTTCAGCAGGGGGCAGTAGATTTCCTCTTAATGAATTCTACCTTTTGGGCTGTTACCTCTTAATCTATGCGTTGTGAAAGGTTGCCTAGAACGGAGAATTAAGCAATTTGAAGTGAGAGCAAGTCGTTGTTAAAGGTTGTTTAAAATAATTTTTAAAGTATTGTGATATTAGACCATCATAGCCCAGGATCTTGCAAAAATTCCTCTAGTTTCTATTGGTAGTAAGCCAAATGAAGAAAATGAGAAGCCAGGAACAGTAATATACTTCCAAATTATTTCTGCTGGTAGCTTTAAAAAAAAAAAGGATTTATTTTTCTGTACATCTAACATTATAAATATGGGGTTTTTTTAATCTTTAAATTGGACTATCCATTGGTTATTGTAATTATTAGACTTTAATGAATACGAGAATTTGTCACCTTTTTCCTGTCAAGAATGTCTGCACTCAAGAATTGCCTAGCTATAGCAGAGTGTGAGAAATGTATCTAAAATTACTATAGAGCATGCTCAGTACAGGTTTTCTTACATTTGTTTTAAAGTTGATCAGTTTTATCTGTCAGCATAATCTCAGACTCTATCGTGTTGTGCCAGCAAGCTGTGAGCTTGGAAGCAAATGAAAGTATTTCCCTGAAGGGAGCAGTTCTTGACCTGGTATTGCTCCTGCTGCATATCCCGTGCCGCCGTGGTACAACTGGAAGGCAAAAACTGCTGGCAAATAAAGTCTGGAAGTGGTGGAGAACCTGTCCTGGCTGTAGGTGGAAGGTCTGCAACTGCACCAACTCTGAGCAAAAGTGCCAGCTCAACTTTCAGACCTCACTCCTTCAACCTCATTACTTCGGTTTAAGCATTTGAAATAGGAGAAGAAGGGGATTTTCCTGTCAAGGGCTGTGGTTAGGGTTTCCCGTTTGATTTGCCTTTCTATTTTCCACATGTGCTTGAAGTCAGAGTTCTGTGCTTAATGGTGTTGGAGGATGACTGCCTGTATTTTGAATTCTCAGCGCTGCAGAAATAGCTGTCTCATGTTTTGGGGAGTGTAGTTTTTACCTCATGACCATTATAGAAGCCGTGTTCTGGTGAACATATGCTAGTTTGCAAATGGTTTAGCATATCACTGGAGGAATGTGACCTTAGGGAAGAGAACAGCAGGGTTCGTGGGGACTGGGCTTCCTAGCTCCTCAGGAGTCGTGCAGCAAAACAGCGTTTTACAGTGCTTGTCCTGGATGCCCTGTGGTGCAGGCTTTTCATAAGGATATGGTAGCTTTAAGATTGTGTTTTGCATAGTGTGGGCAAAGGACCTGAATTGATGATTTATTTTCCCAGATTTTTCATTATGTAGCAGATCAGGCATTAGTCTCTGATTCTGTTGTTCAAAATGTCATGTAATCAGGCTTTTCTGTCCATAAAGAATCAAAATCCTTATAATCAGATATTTTTTCCATTAGGTAGTCAAGAACTGATCAAACTTTGATATGCTTTTACTTTAAATGGATCATCAAACCCTGAGAAATGAAATCAAATACATAAGCACTGATAAGTAACTTAGGTTATTTTCTTCCACTATGTATTTTTCACATTGTTCACTGAAAGTCAGACAGGTATATATAAAGAGAGAAGAATTGAGCATTTTTATTATTTTTTTTTCTTCCCATAAAGCCAGGACATAAATACCAGATTGGCAAATCTGAGTTTTTTGTGGTTATAATCAACTTTCCTAAATGCAGTTTGAACAGTCCTGATGATAGTTTCCTCTGCATTTGCCAAACTTCTATTCTGTTATACTTGCATGTGTTTAATCCTTGTGGAGAAAAATAAGTGAATCAACATAAAACTTCCGAGGTTCTATGTTTTTATAAGCTAGGAAAGACCATTGGTCACGTTAGGAAGTTCTTAATAAAACTCACTTGTTTGTCTAAAGTTATGTGAGGTACCTTTAATGAAGGATTGACTCCTGTTAGCCACACAGTATTTTTGGAGTAACGCAGCTTTGAGAGGGATCAGTCTGAAATTCTTCTATTTAAATAGCTATTTGTATAAAACTGCTTTAATACATTTTAAGTGACGCGCTATGCATCATTGGTGAAATGGGCTCCAAATGCTTCCGTTGAAGGATCATTAAATTAAAGTCAAATCATACACAGAATTACAAGGCAGGTGGGCTCTGGCAAATCAAATTCACCTAAATTCTAACATGCTGTGTTGGGGTTTGGATTTTTTTTTTTTTTTTAATATAAAACATTTACAAGCCCTGCGGTGATCATTTTGAAGATAAGTTAAATAGTAATTAATTGCACTGTGGAATTGAACCTTCCATCATCCTTACTGTGTCTTTGTGGATACTTTACAGTGCAGGGTAAATATTATTACTGCAAACATTAGAAATCGTTTGGAACTCCCACAGTGAGCCACTGTAATTATTTTGGCTTAAAGGTATCTAATATATGTTCACAGCATATGTAGTTTTAAAGAAATACAGTAAAGGCAAGCACTGTTAAATGGAGGGTAGAGGACTGAGATTCTATTTTTATATTTAGTTTTGGAAAGATGTATTGATTTGAATATCTAGTCCTGACACATCTTCAGCATGGACTCCATGGGGGTTTGTAAGTACCTGTCCGTGTAGACTGGACTCCAGACCAAGATGTGTGTCTCTAGCCGAAAAATGGCTTTGGTTCATCTCCGCCTCTTGCGCTGATATTGCTGTTTTCAGTTTGTGTGGCATGCCTGATGGAGCTGAGCGAATATGTCACATTTTTGTAGACATTTCATGAAAATAGTGCAGGTGGGATTCTTTCTTCTTTAAAACTTAAATAGATGGAAGTAGCAGAAGGATTTTGTAGTGTCTTGTTTACTTAAATGGAAAATATTAGAAAAATTTGCAAAACTTCTCCAAGATTTGAAACTTGTCTGCTGCAGTGGATTCTCTGCTGCTCCCAAAATTGGTTGCAATGCCCCTTTATTAAATCACTTGATTTAATTAGCACATAGTAGAAAATAAATGATTACTGTATAATGTTGCGTGTTGTGGGAGTAGCCATTTCTTTGGACAGTGTAAGAGCTCAGTCTGTCTGTCAAGATACGTTTGTCTTTGAGTGTCTGTGGCTCATAAGGATGTTGATTTTTCTCCTCCCCCCATCACCTACTCAGTCAGTTCAGAACGAGTAGCTGCTCGACCCCTAAGTGAGGGATGAAATATTTGCTTGTACTTCTCTTTTTACCTGCTTTCTTGGCTGATTTGCTCCAGCTTATAAAAACTAGTAGGACTTCCTTTCTTTGAAATAAATTACAAATTTTTGAAGCCTCTGAACATCAATTTGCTGAGTACTTTGTAGCCATTAGATTTTGTGCACAGTATTTCTTCCTTGAGATTTGAGTCGAAGACATTGTGCTGAGATCTCTGGGATCACAATGCTTGACGTGTGATCTTTAGCAGTGATCAGGTTTACGTAGGGGAAATTTCCAAGGTGAAAGCTATGAGGTTTCAATCCATACCATGTTCAGTATCAGCTCAGTGTTCTGCTCGCACTTGTTTCTGGAATACAGCATTGATTCGTGGTGTACAGGATGCTGGACCATGGTGTACAACAGCTGGACCAATGAATCTTGGTTTTGTCTTCATTACATTATAGCATGCTTTCAACTGACACTTTAGACAAGATAAGAAAAAGGTAATATTTGAATAATAGCATTCTGAATACTACTTTTTCATTTCTTTTTTAGCAAGAAACGTGCTTCAGAACTTGTGGTACAGATTTTGAAGGTCACTGACGCACTTCTGCAAATTAGTTATTGCCCAGTTCCAGGTAGTGTCATGCATATAAGAACATTAAAATGGATTTTTTTGTTTCTCCTTGTATTTTGTGTCATAACAATATTGTACGTAACTTTTTCTTCCAACACTGTGATTGAGCATACAAACCTCATGTATTTCTATGAATATGAACCAATTTACAAGCAACACTACCTCTTCACACTGCGGGAGCGCTTGAAATGCAAAGACATAAATCCGTTTCTCGTCATCTTGGTGTCTTCAAGTCCTAAGGATGTGAAGTCAAGGCAGGCCATCAGGATAACATGGGGATCTCAAAACTTCTGGTGGGGACATCGAATTCTGACCCTGTTCTTACTAGGTCAGGACACTCAAAGAGAAGACAATGCCGCAGCACTGTCGGTAGAAGATGAAAGCATCCTCTATGGTGACATAATTCGCCAAGATTTTATGGACACGTACGACAATCTCACCTTGAAAACGATCATGGCGTTTAGGTGGGTCACTGAGTTCTGTTCAAATGCGAGATTCCTCATGAAGACTGATGCTGATGTCTTCATCAACACCGCTAACTTGGTAAAATTTCTTCTGAAGCTGAATTCCTCAGAAAATATTTTTACTGGTTATCCTCTTATAGGTAACTTTGCCTACAGAGGCTTTTACAAAAAAACATACATCTCTTATGATGAATATCCGTTCAAGTTGTATCCTCCATATTGCAGTGGGATGGGTTATATATTGGATGGAAAACTGGCTCTGAGGATTTATGAACTGATGAGTCATATCAAACCTATTAAATTTGAGGATGTTTATGTTGGAATTTGCTTAAATATACTTAAAGTGAACATCAGTATTCCAGAAGATAAACAACAATTCTTTCTTTATAAAATTAATTTTGATATCTGTAAGTATAGACATTTGATTGCAGTACATGGCATTACATCAGGTGAAATAATCGGGTTTTGGCAGGATTTGTCATCAGACACTTCAGTTACTTGCCTTTGATTCTATATTAATATATAAACTTAAACCTATTTGGTGTAAAAACGTTTAAAGTATAGGGCAACACAAAAGAAAAACAGTTACAGAGATGACTTCGACTGAAGGAGGGCTGTGCTGCTGGGGCAAAACTGCAGTGGCAGCTTTTCTCTGGGACATTCTAATATTCTTAAATAAAAATATTAGGCATTCACAAAACACTTTTCCATCTATGTATCCTACTCATGCAGGATACTTGGGAATACACTGTCCTGTCTTCCTCTGACACTTCCACGTGGTCTGCTGTAACCACGGGATTTCTACCCGAGTCTTCTGGAATGTATGAAATGTCACCGAGGAATAATGTTTATGCCAAGAAACCAGCTTTGAAGATGCTTCCCAAATTCCTACCTGGAATTTTTAAATTGTTTTTGCAACTGTGTCATCCTTTGCCGCTCTCATTTGTTCTTTGCCCAGCATGAAACTAATAACAACCTTCTTCTTTCAATATATCACCTCTGTAATCCTTCTGAGAGTGTTACACCTTCTTATTTAAACATACCACCTCTGTAATCATTCTGAGAGTGTTACAAGGCTGTGGATGTTGTGGGGTCCACAGAAGCTGATGGGAAATTCTGAAAACGTGATGCACTTTGTATGTGTATATTTAGGTATATCTATATACGTATAAAATAGAATTGCTTTGGTGTCTTTGATAATGTTCACAGGCTACTAGAGGGCTAGATGCAGCAGAGTTCATGTGCAGTTTAGTTACTAGACATCTCTAATACATCGGGATAATCAAAACCCACATCTATGCACACATATGTGTGTACTGATGCATCCCGAGAGTTTTGGAACCACACAGGGACGATTAGAACAGATGCATTTATGTTGTGACTTTATATCTGTTTCTAAAATAGTTTTCTTTCTTCAAATTTTCAAATGAAAAAAGTAAGAAATTCTAAGATTTGTATTTCTTAAAGAAGACAAACTCTACTATATCTGTAAAGATGGATATTTTAATCACTTTATTCATACCAGCAAGGCCAAGTTTTCAGTAGTTTACACTTCTAATAGACAACAATATAGAATTTGCAATTGCATTAACATAATTATTCTTGACACATCCACTACACGGTGAAGATACTATAGTTACATCCTGTACATCTAGAATGACAGAGCACTGCCACCTTATTTGTACTACAGCTAAGATGTTATGATATATTTACATTTGGCTGTCTTTCAGATAGTCTCTTAGAGACAAATTAGAAGAGGTGCAGAAACCTCTAGTACCAGGTTGGAGGTTTCACCAGGTTTTTTGTTACATTGTGATTATGGTCAGTATTGAATTTTGCTATCTTTTCAACAACTGCACGTTTTTTTGAAAGAATTATAGCACGTGGGGTTTTTTAGGTATAAAAATGAGGTCTTGGGAGTAATACTCTCTAGACAAGTATTTCAGAAGTCAGTGTTCTAAGAATGTATGTTAAGAAGGTCAAAGGCTTTCAAAAATAGATTTTGTTTGTTAAACTAAATAGCTAAAGATACAGTATTGCATAACTGAGGGAAGAATGCTATTGTATTTCTAGAAACAAAGGTAAAACTACAGCTGTTCCTATGGTTTTAGGATCTGTTATTTGATTGTTGTACTGTGGTCAGATCCCGAGAGCTCTGTGAGAAGCGTTTAACTTGTTCTTTGATTGTTTATACATCTTAAAAAAAAAAACCAACAAAAAACCCTCCATATTTTTCTTATAAGCCTGCCATGTTAAATGTTTAGAAATAAGTTATTTGTCACAAGAACACTGATACTACAGCACAGTTTGTATTGCTTTTTCAAAAAAATGTAATTATGAAAGACGATGCAATCTTCAGAAACTGGATAGATAAAGCAGACAGTGCTCCTGTTGAGAGAGTAAGAAACAAGTATATCACAGAGAAATGGCTGTGCAGGACTGCAATAAAAATGCAACTGCCACCAAGCAAGGTATTTTTTTATATTTGTGCCCCAGAATGACAACACTGATCATAGATTACAGGCTTTTGCTTTCACAAATGTAGGTTTATACACAGTGATCTGTTTATGCCACCTGAAATTGTAATCTAAAGTGACATCAATTTTGCAAGAAATTTACATTGTAAAATATTCCTGCTCCTGTTTTGGAAATGAGTTTGTTTTTTTTTAAATCTGGTTTGTATTTGGGTCTGACCTTATTATTGCTTAAAAGACCATAAAAATTCATAACTAAGCTAAAGTTTCTGCTTAATGCAAATATCAGGAACATTTCTAGTGTGAGCAGCCATGCAAGAGGTAAAGAAAGCTCCAGACTCTGAACTAATGAAAGCATTTAAGTCAGCGGTGGGCCCAAACTTTATTGCATCTGCCTACAATATTGTACTAAAACTGAAGCCTAAACCACAGGCTAAGATTTTCCCAAATGCTAAGATTCTTTTTCTCATGCAGGTAAGTGGTTCAGAAAGCTGTATTAAATCAGAATTCAAGCACTTGTGATTTTGATAATTGTGGAGCTTTCTGACTTGAAAAGCCTAATAGTAATCCATTGGTCAAAGATGTTTGGAAACTGCTGCAGGGTGGATAGCAAAAGGGGTTTACAGTGTAAAATTTCAAGCCCGTGTTGCCTGTGTACTATTTCAGAAGAGTTAAAAAATCAAAATGCTTAAATGTTTTGTGTGCATTCTAGAACAAAAAAATTCAAAATAAACCATGCAATAGTATGTGCTGCAAACTTAGGGGCATTATTCTCTATGATCAGTTCAGGATTAACAGGACATAGACGGTTTGGAATATTTTCCTAAGTTTTGTCTTACATTTTCTAGTTACTACTAAAGCATTTCAATGCAAGTTCATTGTAACTCAGTCACGAATGCCTGGATGCACAGTAAATAATGGATTTTTATCATAGTTCTTTCAAATTTAAACTAGAAACTGATGGAAGGTTAACCAAACAGTGTGACACCGAGTTCCTGAGAAGTGTCTATTGGTTATGTCAGGTATCTTGAAGGAGTTTGGGAGGCAGAGCTTTGCTCCCTATTTTTCAAATTTTCATTCATCTCCATTTTTATGACTAGCGTGTACCATTTTGATAATTTATTAAGTACTCCACAGTTTGCTTAAGATAGAGGTGGTAGGGAGAGAGCTGTAAAGCTTTCTGCAGTTTCTGTTAAATTAAGCTTGTCAGGTTTTAATGCAGTTACTGTGTATTGCATGTTAAGCTGTAAACCACATCCAAATGCAAGTACTTCATGTAGGAAGGAAAGAAAACAAAGTTAAAATGAAGCTAAGCAGATGGTTGGGTTTATTTATTTCCCCTGCCCCCCGTATGTAGTTGAGTCCACATTTTAAGGAAAACTAAAATTGTAAAACAAAACCAAACCCACCCCCCTCTATTTACATACTGGGTTTCTAAAAATCACAAAGCCGCTTTCTTTCACAGGACTAAAGAAAGTATAGCCTCTGAAATGCTGCTGTTACGTGATTCTTAGCTAAAAGCAGCATCGACCTACAACTCATATGAGGAAATACCACCTGTGCGGCTGTTACCTGTTACGTGATTCTTAGCTAAAAGCAGCATCGACCTACAACTCATATGACCACCTGTGCTACAGTATAGTTTGTCTCACCTGCAGTTACAGGATTTGGGGACTTAGTTTTCCTCCTATAACATAAGAACTTAAAAATACAAAGTTTACCCCAAACGACCTCTCTTGACATGGTTTATATATCTGAGCTCTGTTTTCCTCTAGCCTTCTGACAGTTGCTGTGCAGCACGTTAATTTTCCAGGCCACATTAATCCGAATTATCTGAATGAGTTTTCTTTACAGTGTGAGAGACGATGGCGTGTAGGGGTTGCGTCCATCCCAAGTGGGATGGGGCTCAGCCTGACGTCCTAGCCGCTCCTGTCAGTAATGCTTTGCCTGCGGTGGTCCTCCACCTAGGAGTAAAGTGCAGCCTCCCCTGAACTTGCAATAAAGATAAAATCTTAAAAACTCTTCCGGCTCCGAGTGAAGAAAATGTTACAAGCAGAAGCCTGAAGAGGCTCTTATCTACGATAACACAGCCGTGTTGTACTAAATGAAAGCTGTCTTTAACCAAGATGGATTGCTTAAACATTGTGGTTCTGTTATCTTGTGTGTTGTGTAGGATTTTTGTTAATAAAGCTCCGGCCTGCCCTCGCAGAGTTCTAAATGTGTGGTTCATTTTCATAATGAGTCTGTCTCGATCGTTTCTTAGCATTTCCAGATGCACTGGGTAGAAGTGGTTTTACAGTTGCTTAGTGTAATATTCACACAGTACGGGTTTTAATGTTGTTTTTCCACATGCTGCTCCTGTTAACTTTGTAGTAACAGTTACGCGATTGTTAGTTTGCCATGTTAAAGGTAGATGGGTTTGAAATCTATAAAAAAAAAATGGATTTCATTTGTAAATCCAGCATTACTAACCACTGCTTACGTTTTGTACCTAGCTTCTGCATATAGGAACAGTTTACCAAAGAGCAGTGTCGAGATTTGGTACAGAATGGAACTAACTCCAAAGAACTTTTTCCAAATGAACCATGTTTTTAACATAACTAAGTTTTTTCTTACCAGAAGGAGAAAATTTAAAAATGGCAGATGGACTGTGGCAGTTCTGGAGTGAGAGTCTCCTGTCATCAACAACAGGTGAAGCTGACAGAGTGCATCTGCAGAGGCACAGCAGCAACCTCACTCGACATGTAGCCAGCTTGCTTTCCTGGGGCAGGGGCAGCATGGGGATGCCGAGCAGGTATCTGACTGTCAGCCCACACAGCTTGACTTCATGACTTGTTATTACCAAGATTAAAGCGGACAAAGTACAGTTTCATCTGTACTGCTCTCACACCCCTGAATACAGTGTAGGAATTCCCAGAGAGCAATGTTTGACAGCCCCGCATTTAGATTTCTAAAATAATCGGTTATAACCGATTATTCATTTAATTAACTTGGTGGAATAGAGGCTGAAGTACATTTCTGAGCATTTGTGTCCCTAGAAGTACTGATGCACCTCCACAGGCTTAAAGGAACACAGGGTTGGTCTTTTAAATGCAGAAAAAGTGCTTTATTTCCCTACTGCTCAACTAATTCGGAGCTCTTCCTTAAGACTGAGCAGACCAGACACAGGAGCTGACCTACTCATAAAAGTGGATTTCAAAACTTTACTCAAGAATTGCTTTTGATGTGAGCCTCTTTATTTATGGTTTTAGATAGGCTTCAGCTGCTTTGACTGCACACGTTTTGCTTAACAGAGCATCTAGACTATTATATATAACTAGAGATGACCGATACCTGGACCTTTAAGTTATCTAAGGGAAAACTATATGTAAAACAGCTGCTTACCTAAGCCTTATATAGTCAGCACTATATAAATAAAAGTGATTTAAAATTCAAATCGACGTTAATTGTATATATCTTTTTAGAGATGAGTCCTCAGGTTTAGAAAGATAATTTATAAATATATTGACAACACTGAGGGGCAGCAGCTCTGGTCTATACAGTTGCCAAACTTCAGCGGAACATTCTAAATTTTAACCTTGCAATTTTGTACAGCCAGATTTCTGGATGGAGGCCTAAAAACCTACTTTAGAAAATGAAAGGCTGGTGTGGGTTTTTCTTCTTTAGTATAATCACTTACTAAATGTTTCTCTGTGTAAAATGAGCATTAGATACATTAGGAATATATTAACATTACTTAAAGCAAGGATGGCATATATTCTGAGAGGCAGCTGAACAACAAAACTCCCTTATTTTCAAGATGCAGCGTTAGTGTTTATGTAGCAAACACTGTTACTTCAAGCTGATGCAGTGCTTTAGTACTAACTTCTGTATTCTAAAAAGTCACAACTACTTTTTTTGTTTTAATTTTACGTAAATTGTGTAATACTGTAATAACTTTAGCAATAGTTTTGGTACTGACCTTGCCTTCACAAGTCAGTAGACAATACTTCATGATGTTAGATGGCATTTACTTTATTTATATTTATCCAAACAGTCTATTCAGTAAAACAGGCTCATTAATTTCAAATTTTGAATTTTTAGAAATTTTAGGACTACAGCGCTGACGCAGTCCTCACAATGTCGTCTGTGGCCATCCCTCCCCCGTGAGACAGGGTCAATATGCCCAGACCACTAGTGCTGGATGTCGCAACAAAAGAAGTGGCGTACATTTTATACAAAATAAAATAGCGTCTCCTGCCACCCCCGAGACCAGGGATGAATTCTGGACTCTCCTAAGCTGGATCGCTGCGGCCTGCGTAAGCCGCGCTGTTGCCAAACATGGATCCCACAAACAAGCATTTAAAATGCATTCACCAACGTTGTGAAGACACCCATGCCGGGGGGGCGGGGGGTGAGCTGGCGGGGGATGCCGGGCAGGACTGTGGTCTGCCAAACTTTCACGTGCGTTTTTAGCAGCCGAGTATCTGCATTTCTCAGCCGTGTCCGGGGATGCACACGTTCAGCCCGCACGGCTTCAGCACTGCTGTAAAATTCAGCCCAAGCAAACGGCTCTGCACTAACCTCATAGCTAACTTCTGCACAAGGGACAAGGGGGACGTTACATCACGCACATTTTTCACACGGGCTAAGAGATGAGCTATTAGCTGTAACGAATACTGCGTGGTTACCGTGCTGAGGCCAGCCGCTAGACGGAGCTCTGGCCTCACCTAACCGGGCTGGTACCTGGACTGGGGATCCCCGTAGGAGCTACGAACGGTGAAGGCTACAGCCCTTCCGTTACACGACTGAACAGCCTTTCTAAAACCCCACTAGTATATCATCAGAATGATAAACTAAACGGTAGTCTATAATCAGAATAAAAAGCTAAATGGTGGTATCTTTAAAACGTACTGCGTGAGGTAAACTGCTAGCTTGTAATACCACTGGGAAGAGCCCAGATTCTTTTTAAGTACTGGATCAGCTGAGTAATTGCAAGGTATGTTTTTTCGTATCGGACCATATGAAAGATGCGCTGTGGCAGCAACTTAACATGTCAGTTTTCTGCCATGTGATGCTCTTGCCTGATGAACAGATGTCACCAATGGAGCTACTCAGGCTTAAGCAACAGAAAACTTCCATGAACATGTATGCCAAGAGGGAGCTCTCGGGTGTGTGCAAGCCACTTTAACCAAACTGCATCTCCCTTTTTTTGGAGAGGTGCCAGGCAGGAAAGCGGCACTGAGCATGGCGTGCTGGAAGTACTGCCTCTCTGATGCCGGAGCGCATTCTGCCACGCTGCTCTAGTGTACCTGGGGAGATTTCTGGCTACAGTGTCCGGCAACTCTTTCCAGATGTACGATATATTATTAAGGCAGTGGAGGATCAGACCCTAGATAGTTTAGGTTGCATAAGCAATACGTATGTTACTTAATCTTGTCATCCAACAGCTGTATGTATCACAACAGAATTTGGCACATATCAGCATGACTGGAAAGTTACAGATGTCTAGAACTGGATTAAAGACTTCTTAGAAGACTTCTAGCAGGGAGCATAGGGAGGCACTGCACATGGATGTAGAAGACTGCACAAAGCCTGTCATCTCCATTAGTCCTTCATCTTTAAATCTAAAGTACCTGTAACTAGTTTTTTTAAGTAATAAAGACAAAAGTCAACAACCTTACCAGAGAGCGTTGGCATGAATGTCTTTGGCCAGGAAAGAGCTACTACAAAGGGGGGAGTGTTGCAGAGAAAAATGAAGGTGCTAAAACAACTGTTGTTGCAACTGCAGACACTCGAAGGTTGAAATAGGGCTGATTCGGTAACGGACTGGATGGGCCTGTGAGTGACAGAGTAAATGAATCCTGGCATAAATACCCAGACAAGTCTGCAAAACAGTTCTGTATTGCATTGCGCTATGTGTTTTCCTAAATCCTGTGAGCATGGCTTACTTCCAGAGTGAGCCATCTTCCCACTGCTTCCTCACGGCTGCTTCAGGAGTTTGAGAGCGTGTACGATCCCTGCCATCTCATTTTCCTGTCTATCTTTAGTGCCAGGGAAACCAGCAAGCAAGCTGTGCTCAGGAGAAGGTCCGGGCATCCCTCAGCAACGCTCGCTAACCTCGAGAACGTGAGCTGCAGGAAGCTTAGTGGCTGCCATTAGCTTTTCACTCAAGTGGCATTAGTCTATAATGTTTTTTTTGGAGCTGACCATTTCTCAAATGCCTGTGAAGGATTAGTATTGATGTCTCTGCTATACCAGCGTCCTGCTGCTTTAGAGTTCTATAGGCTGCTGGGTCTAACTCTTCTTTTCCCTGGGCAGCTGTTTTGACAAACATCCAGGCAGTGTCCTACAAAGAAAAGCCAGTACAATGGAAACATCATCTGTGAAGGAGAAAGGAAAGGCAAATGCTACATGCACCATGAGCTCTGCCTGGAGCACAGTTTTGATACTGCTGCTGTAGCATTATGAGTACATGATTAAGCACTCCCATGAAAATATCACACAAGGTTTTCATTTCACAGCGTTCTGACCTCAAATACCTTTTCAAAATAAAATAACTGAAGCGCTCTGGAATTATTAACGTTTCCTGTTAGCTGCTCAATTTAACTGCAAAGTTGCATTTAAAATTCACTGAATGCACTGTTCAAGAGATTTAAAAAGTCCGAAACCTTCCATCCTATGGGGAAGGACCAGTGCAGGCTGGGTGCCTGCTGGTTTCAGAGGATGCTGGACACTTTCATACTTCTGCTTTTCACTTGTCTATTCCTCAGTCAAGGGGCTCTACTCAGCATCTGGGATGAGAAGAGGCTGCTAAAGGGTATGTATACAATTTGAATAGCACTGGTAATAGCAACAGATCCAATTAAGAGTTGTGATTATCTCCAAACAAACTAAAGGAGGGAAGTTTGTTGGGGAAGAGAGAACCTAGGAACAAAAATGAAAAGACTAAGATGGGAATTCCTTCTCGAGCAGAGAGCAGAATTTGCACTCTTTCATTTTTTGTCTTCACAGACATCACACCCGCTCAGCACAACCACAACACATCACAGTATTTTAGGGACCAGCAAGCCACTTGCCCAAAATGCTATAGGTGGGTGATGAGAAACAGGTAGCTTTTTAACTAAGTAATATTGTATCTTTACCCAAGAAACAGACAAAATTAGTTAATGTATTGTATCCCTGATTCACCTCAGGACCCAAATACTGACAACCTCCATCACCTTGAAGATGAGACTTCAGCGGATCCTCCAGGACCACGTTTTATGGGAAGGGAATCCCGAGGATTGTTACAATACACGATATGGGTAAGCAAGCCATCCGACATACTAACCTTCAACTCGGGCCCTGGCTCTGTTCCTCTAACACGCGTTGCCCTGTCACTCTGCTACTGCTGCCTCTCGATCATGAAGCAGCCAGCTAAGTTATCAGATGCAGAGCAAACTCAGACTGTCATTGTTTAAACTTACAGTAGTCACAGATTCCAAAATACAATTAAATACTGAAAGTTAGATCTAAACATATTTTTATCTAGACTTAACAGAAGCTTTCATCTCCACAGTGCAATGACACTGCCTGGCATTTATACATTATACCAAAAAAATGGTTCTAAAGTGGTCTTCCCCTGGATTAACACCACAAATTAATCTGCAGTGGTACAAGGAAGTGTTTAATAGGCTTGACTTCACCTAGGTGGCTCTAAGGAATGCCCTGTTTTGATTAGTTTTCCAAACAGTCACTAATGAAATTAATTTTATCTCGCATTACTTTCTTTACATGCCTATGAGAAGTCCATGCCAAAAAAACTAACGTAAGGGTGAGTCTTGGTGAATGACAGACATTCTTCTACCACAAAAGAGCTATTTTTTGATATAGAAGGCGTCAGACCTCAGAGTATTTTGCTGAAGTTTAACAGTTGGTTTGAATACAATATGGCATAGAAGAAATGTTATTAGAGTAATGCACAGACTGAATAAACGTGGCTTCAGGTAATTCAGTAACTATACCTAATCACATGCTTGGCGGGGATTTATTTAAGGGAGGGGGAGGTTAAACAAAGCGAGAGAGCCAGTTCTGTGGTGGCAGGCTAATAGTTGGCTCCTCTTCCTCCTTCATATCAATGACAGGCCAATAATCGCAGACCTTTTCCTATACAACCTTATCACTGCAGATCAAAGAAGAAAAGAGAGGAGAAACATGAGAGCATCGTTCTGAAGAGTCACACCTACGAGTGAAAAGCAGCATCGCTCCTATCACTTGCTATTAAGCGGCAGCACTGCCCTGACCCTGCTGTGCATCTGAATGAACCTTTGACTATTAGAAATGAGAGGTAAGGAATCAAATGAAAAGTCGACACAAGATTTGTAAAGCAAATTCTGAAATGGAAGATTACAGTTAGTTTCTAAGGAGCGGCAAGGTCACAGGAGACAGGTACACGTGAACAAACTTAATTCTTATAATCACTCAGAACGTATTTGTTGTATTGCTCCTTTTGTTAAGCAAAGAACAAAGACCGGAGGGATCTGTTCCTTTTGTGTAGAATCTTAACGGTATTTACTAGAGCTTTCTACTGTGTTTAAAATGTAAGAGTTTGTTTTAAGTTCAGAGTGAGGCAGAGAACCACCGGTAATTACTGTTCTTCTGTTTTGCTATTCCTGAACTTCACCACCATCACTGTTATATTATCAGGACATCCTCTGTAAAAGGACTGTAGAACTATACTCTTTGCACCAAAGTGTGGTTCATCCAAGCGTTCCTTGATGAATCGGACAGCTTCCTCGTTGCTGAAAGCATCCCACAGACCATCCGACGCCAAGATCATGAACTCTGGCTGCAGTTTGTCCAGGTCAAAGGTAAGAATATCAGGGTCAGGAATGACAACATTCAGGTTCTTCAGAGGGTAATCTCCTAACGAGCGGGACATGGCCAGGATCCCCTGAACGCGCCAGGAGCCATTAAAGCTGATAAAACCACCTGGAGAGAAACACCAACACGTAAAGCAGTTCTTTTTAAAGTTAAAGCATTTCTCTGGCTTCCTGCCAGACCCACCCAAAAATTTATCCTGCAGTATCCTGAGGCATACAGATGTTACATATCTCAAAAAGCAGGAGATGCCTTAAGTAAATTTCAGAGCGCTCCAGGGAAGAGCTGGATTGTGGCTGCTAGTGCTGTTGAAACAGCTGAAGCAGAGAAGTCGGGAACGGCTCTGCTTTCAAATGAAGCAGCTTCATGCTCTCCCCCAGTGAGACCGACAACTTACTGAACACAGGTATCCCTGTACTACACAACTTACTGTTGTGGCAATGTTGAGACAAGAATACTGAAAGCAAATCTTTATATTCTTGTGTTAGGAAACCCCTCCTTTTTCTGTGTAGTTCACATTTTCCTCATTTCAGAAGATCTATGAAGGAAACACTGAAAACACACTGCAGTAGGACTCACATCTCACTTTTAAGGCATAAAGCAAAGAAGCAAGTGCAAAAACATTTGTAGGCTCTTCTGTCAAACTGCCTTGAATGAGCTGTGTCAGAAAGGACCAAAAAACTGTTCTGAACAAACCGATCACGAAATTTTTCTTCAAGTCAAAAAAATGCAATCTGGGATCTGACTGATTGATTTTACCATCACCAGGATTAAGGCTACTTCTAGTTGAAAATACATATTTTATTTAGGGGTTGCTTATAGCGTGATACGTTTTGCACTGAAATCGATGACTCTGACACAGCCAGCACCTGGCTATTACACAGTCAATTGTGCCAGGGAGGGAACTACACTGTGTTCAAGGTCAAAGAGTAAAAGTTAGGCACCTTCAATTCCTGTGCGTGCATCTGCGTGCCGCTGTCTGCACTGGTTCACAGCAATATTCCTGTCGTCTTAACATGAATGAAAAACTCGAGGACAAATAATTTGCAAACATGAAAATGTATGACAAAATTAGGTGAATTGCTGTCTTTTATATCTGCAAGCTGTCTGCTTTGGTGTTCTTATAAATGTCTCTGTTCTTTGTAGTTATCAGAATGTTTTCAGCTCTGCACTTCAGTCTATCTGTTACTTGTCAGTCAGCTATGAGTCACCTAAACCTTACGATTGCATTTCCATTCCTGGTTGGCTGATCTAATCTGTAAATTCCTTCTGCTTTCAGGTGAAACTACATTTCATTTAACGATTCCTTGTTGTTTAAAGCTTGAAACTTGCTTTGCATTAAAACCAGCAGAAACAAAACTTTTTAGCTGGATGTTTTCATGAATACTTCTATGGAGTCTCCATTATGAAGATGTTTCCTTCCGTAGTCAAAAAAAGGAAGGACTGGTGAGCCTACTGCAAGTCCTCTTTAGACGTGCAGTCAAACAAACCTCGTCCAGCTGCTGCTGTAGGTTTTGAGGGTGCCACGGTTTAATGTTACACAGCCACCTACTCACCAGCACAGGGGTTTTTTCATAAGTGATTAGGACTATAGTAACTGGAGTGTAATCATGTGTACGTACTGGAATGACAGGGGAAGCAAAATGCAATTAAGAAGAGGCAGTTTTAAGTAGACACTTTACACACAATTAGAGGACAGCAATGCTTGCACCCGTTACTGTACTTGCAGAGAAGATAGCTGATGCTGCTGACTCGCTGCGACGTGCTTACTCCAGTCTTTGCAGGTTGTGCTTACACATACAAAGTGACTTTTCGGTGCCATTCTCAAGTGGCACCTGGAACTGCCTACGGCACAAGTTGAATTCCTGTGGTTTGCTGAAGTGTCTGTTCACACTTCTAATATTTTCTTTTATAAAGCCATCCATACAGAACACATAAAAATGCTCATGGAAAAGCAAACATTCTGCAGCGCTGGCTGCCACCGGAGAAGAAAAGGCATTAAAGAAATAGAAGCTTTTTGGCAACTGCACAAACATTTTGCATGTTAGCGAGAGCTGAGCTTAAAGGATTATGTTCAAGGTGAATGACTTAAATTTCTATCAGTGACAGTCACCTTGTGGTTCTGCAACTGCATGTTTCTTCACAAGCCAAAACCACGGTTGTTTCAAGGCCACTGTCTAACGCTGATACTATATACATCACTCAAGCTCTTGATCAGAAGGAGATTCCTTGTGTTTTCTGGGGAAACCAGCATCCTTGTGTCACAGGACATGCATTCCCCTATCCCACAGGAATGAGTCAGAGTGGTGGGACCCGATCTCATTCAGGTGCAAGACAAGCGGCACCGCAGCACTTGTGAGCGTGCGTCAGCCAGCCTCTTGTGAAAATAACAGTCAGTCTTGACAAAACCACCGTGACCTGTGCTGTTAACTGCACAGCCATGCTGCAGAACAGATAATTCCACAGGATGGGGCACCTCAGCTCAAAATCAAGGGCCCTGCCCTGTTCTCTTAGCTGCTGTCTCCTTTTGGCATTTGGGTACCAGTGAGTTCTCACTGCACTGCAGGAACTCCCACGAGAAACCCAAGCGTTGGCTTCTGGGGCTTCAGTGCGAGAGCTGCTCGAGTCACATCGGACTGATAAACGGAAATTTTTTTTCAGGTTGTGGGTTGACTAAGACTTTGTACGCAGTTGCTGGGAGTGGGGAAGAGAGGGACTGAATTCATTCTCCATCCACCGACCACTGACAGCAGCAAGCAGCGAGCCTCCTTAACGTCCATCGTGGCAGCAAAAAATGACAGATTAGTTTAGACTTGTCATCCCAACGTTAACGCCCCGCTGAAATGCACAGGGCAAGTCATGCTTTTCTTTGAGCTGCTGTTTCAGGCTGCCTCAAATTGATTTATATCAGACTGAGGTTTGAAGGCTATTTTCTCAACCGTGGCTATATGGATTTCACTTTTAAATGAAATCTAATCCTACTAACACAAATGTGCACTCATTTTATAACTACCTATAGGGCACCAGACAGTGCAGCTTGACGGTGCAAGGTAAAGTTGGAAAACCAAAACGTAACATAATGACGTGGTTATTGTTGCTTTCTTCAGTTCTACATGACAAGAAAGTATCTAGATGGTGGAAAAAAGTCAGGTACTTTTGTCACAGTAGCAATGTAGGCTTGATAATGCAGTTTGGGCACTTTGCTTCAATTTTACACTTACTGTACGTAAGGAAGGGATGTTCCGAAATGTAAAAGTATCCGGCAGTAGTATAAACTGGATTGTATGTTTTTAACAGCACTATGAAGCCATATCAATCATGATAATACAATGGGGCAACAGGTAACAGAGAAGTGAATTCATTAAGTCACTAGGCTCGATAGAATATTTATTGTTTAGCTGCAGATAGTTATAACATTTACCTGTCTATTAAAATAATTTCTTCCAAAGTTGGAAATTCCTGCAAAAATCCAGGTTCATTCTTCATGTTGCTGTGTTATAAAGCCTCACTTCTACACAAAAGAAATACCCAGATTATTTTTTTTCTCCTAAATGAAGGCCTTCTCTAAGTGAACAATTGCATAGAGGCCCTGGACATGGCTAAGAGGGAAGCAATTTTACAGAAAAATCTCCAGATTTTATTGATCCGTCCCCCAAGTACAGAGTTGAAGAAAAGTGAGGCCAAGATTTTCCTATTCCTTCTTCTTAGGATCTGTATACTTTTTCTTCCCCTTTGGGGAATGTACATGACCTTGGCTCTCTGTCTAGCAGCAGGAAGGATCCCCACTGCTCTTACGCCTCCTTGGTGATAAAAGCAAACTGAGAGGAAAGCGCACTTTGTGCATGTACGGGCATTTATGCTGGTGTGAGCGTATTGATAACCTGTAGGTTTTAAAAATGTTTTATACTCGGGGAAAAACTTGTTATTTTCACTTTACAGATGAAGACATGGAGGCAGAGAGGCAATGCATCTCTGGAGGCAATGCTCATCGGTAGGTTTAACAAAAATGAGAGGAACTTTTTTCTTCATCAAATAATTTGCTGCTGCAGGCTGCTGTGGGAGCCAAACCAGAAATGGGTTCAAAAGAGACTTTGACAAATTCATGAAGAATTGGCTGTTAAACTTGATGATCCAAATGTAACTTCTAGCCCAGGAGGTCGCTAAACTGACAAGTGATGAGAGCAAGAAAGATTTATTGCGGAAAGGTTGCTGTTTCTTATATTCTTTCCCTATACCCCTGCTACAGTTTACATGTTTGTGCTCATTAGCACTCACTACATGGGAACAAAAAATAGCTTTGATGAATTAGATTCATGCTCTGCTTATTTTAGGAACTAAACCTCACTCAGCTTCAGACCCAGCCTCTCACATAAAGGCTGCTGATATGGTTTGGTGTGAAGACGCCTGTAATGCTGCTGCTCCTTTTTATTAATTTGCTCCCTGCAGAGATCACAAGGGAACTGGCCGGGACGGTCAACTGGCTGTTGAAGATGGAGGCTGCTGTTCTTACTCGGACACTGGCTTATTAAGGGATAGGTCAATCTGCTTCCATTTCTCTGTCTGCACCATGAAATCCCACTGAAAACTGCTGTATTAATAATGGGAGATTTTATCTGTTGATGCCTCAGTCTGGTACTTTTCAGTCTCTCTCAAGGGAAAAGTCTATGTTATTGACAGAGTAGAGAAGAAAAAAGATGAACCTTCAATCCAAAGCAAAAATGTTACGACTCACCAGCTCTTTTAATCCTCTTCCTCTCTTTCAGTTGGTAGGGCTTGTGATCGTGTGACAAGGGGATCGCATTCCCATCCTTGTCACACAAGACTCCTCGTGAATCACCAACGTTGGCCACTGTGAGTTCTTTGTCTGACAACAGTGCGATCAAACAAGTTGTACCTGGAAAAAATAGAAGGGAATGGGAAGCAAAACAAATATATGAGGTGTATCTATCTATCTATCTACCTATATAAATGATTAGCAGGAAAATGTTCTTCCTATTAATAATGGCAGAGAGGGGCTGAAGTGGAAGGAGTGTATTCCAGTCTCCATCTGAGAGCCGGCTTTTCCTAATGGCCAAGGAAAGTAATAAGAGAAAAGTGCAAATTAGCCCCGGAGCCCACTCGCAGCTTCTGTGAACTGAAACTACTGCACTGGACCGTGCATGGGTAAAACAGAACTCTCACCCCTCATCCCCTCAAGAACTGAGGTCGGTTTTCTTATTTTTTTATTGAAAAGAGGAAAAGATTTGACGTTTTTAATTACTTTAACCTTTAAATACACAGAAATGTAATTAGTCATTGATCACCATATCCAACAGGCATAGTATTTGTTGGCTAAGGTGGCAGGAAAATATAGGAAAAATTGGCTGTTTTTCAATTTTTATTTTCCTCACTTAAGTGGAATGAATGTTGAGCAAAGCAGAGCCCATTAAGAGCATGCCTTTTCTGTATTTTCCCCTTCTAGCTAATGTGAGCTGTACTCATAAAAACTCCAGCTATTACAAATATTCCTTGCATGGGCTTTGGACCAGATGTCACCATTTCAGTCATATTTTAGAATAGAAAGATGGCAAGTCAGATTTTAGATATACACTAACAAACATCAAAGGGGAACGCGCCTGGCACTCAGTTTAGATTACATGGCGCTGCTAAATTTTTTTTTACTTCAACAGTAACTAAAATTAACTTAATGGCTGCTTTCTTCTCCTTTTAGGTAGACCAGAGAAGCACATGGTTGAATTTTCATTTCTGTTGTTAATTTACATCTGATTATTCATTAAAAAAAAAAGGTACATCTGCAGCTGGGGCCAGCATGTCTGATGAAGGGTCCCAGTGATGAAACTCAACCAACAGCAGTGTTATAAAACAACGTGTCTCTGCTTGTATGTTTTAATCAGACAAAGATGCAGTTTTAATGAAAATGCCGGCAACGGGGCGTTCCAGCACTGCCTACCATAAGTGGCATCCTGACCCCTGGTTTTGCTCCAGGGGAGCTATATTAGGGTTTAAGTCTATGCTCTGTGGTCTTAAAGCTAAATTCTCATAGCTGCCGCTTCTTGCATCACTGTCCAAACCCAGAATTAAAAACTATGTTTTGCTGTTCCCATGTCAGTAGTTAAATATCCCATGACTGGTATAAATAAAATAGCTAGTAATAAACAATTTGTGTTCAGATGCACTGTGTTCTGAAGATTTATTTTTAACTTAATGGTCTGTCTTGCACAGCTCTAAACTAGAGCTGTTTTTTCACAAGACAGATATATATATATTATTTTTTGCAATTGACTGACACATTGCAGATCTAAATGGATGTAGTTTCCCATTTGTTGCTAAAACCCCCTGCTAACTGCACAACTTAATGGCTCACCTAGTGACAGGACACGCAGAGGAACACGTCTACCAGGATCACCTGAGGAACCCAGCAAAATGAGCTGCCTGCTCAAGAAATATCTTCTCTGAAGACTAAATGAGATTGCACCGAAGGGCGTGAAGAAGGCTGTGCTGAAAGGGGCACCTGCTGGCTGGATGCCCGCCCTGTTCGGATGCAGGTGTCTGGCCTTAGTACCCTGGTGAACAGACCCGCTCTAACGCCAGAGGACTTGGTAATGAAAATACCAGTATCCAAAACACAAAGACAACAAAATAATAATGAGGGTACTGTAATGGGGTGCAGCTGGTCATTTAAGCAGAACAAAATTGCGCCGATGATAACTTCCTTCTCCAAGTGGTAGAGGAGCCAATGAGGAGAGGTGCTATGCTAGACCTTGTTCTCACCGACAAGGAGGGGCTGGTGGGGAATGTGAAGCTCAAGGGCAGCCTGGGCTGCAGCGACCACGAAATGGTGGAGTTCAAGACCCTTAGGGCACTGAGGGGGGGGCGCACAGCAAGCTCACTACCCTGCACTTCAGGAGAGCAGACTTTGGCCTCTTCAGGGATCTGCTTGGTAGAGTGCCATGGGACAAAGCCCTGG
>NW_008794154.1:1186111-1280923 GCF_000699145.1 Aptenodytes forsteri | reverse complement strand
AGGGGGTTGGACTAGATGACCTTTAGAGGTCCCCTCCAACCCAAACTATTCTATGATTCTATGATTCTATGAAAATGGGATTTAGCATTTGAGGTCACCTCATTCTTTACCTGAACAAAAGCTAGTAACTCTGCAAATGCATCAAGCTCTGCTTCAATAAGAAAATTACAGCAATAAACGACACCCTGCCTTGCTTTTATTTATGAAACTTTCCTTAACAAACGTTCAAGCAGCATCGTGCTGACAATCTGCAAGAGACTAGAGGGCTGGTACCTGCTGAAGCTGGTCTGACATTTTGTCTAAACTTCAGAGAGGAAAAGAACAGCCACCTTTGCAATTTGGGTTGAAAACAAAACCTGTGAGATGTAAAACGGGGGCAGAAGTGAAAGCCCTGTTGGATGGGAATATAGAGCCAAAACCAACTCCAGAAGGATCCCGGCGTGCTGCAGGAGAGTGACCCACGCGCCACACACGAGGCTGCAAGGCTCCGCGATCCACCACTCAACTGATGCTTCCTTCTGAAGATCAGAGCTCCTGCTTTACCTCTAGCTGCCCTCTTGGCCTGACATTTGCTTTTGTAAATTAATCGACTCTTCTGTGTGCAAGACCACCCTACTGCTCCGCAGATTGCCCTTCCCCTTCCTGTGACACCAGGCCAGCGTGTATTTTTCCTACAGGCAGTAGTAAAAAACATACGTTTCCTAGTAAGGAAAATACTGCAAATAACATACTAGAGCCCTGGCATTTAGAAGGAAAAATGCTTCACAAATATAGTCATTATTACCACAATTTATATAAAAATGACGAGTTTGAACACAGTCTTCTTGGTTATATGATCTGTGTGAATGAAAGAGAATGAGCGTCTGAAACAGAAGATAATTTCCAAAGTGATTTAGGAAGGATCAGTTGTTTCACGGTCCCTGACTGATGGCTGGGCTATCATTAAGTCCCTGACCTCACGCTACTGCCTGCCGTTACATGAGAAAGCAAACCTATTTTACTTTGTTTTCTTTTCCATCTATTTTTATTTCAGTCATTTAACCTTGTGTAGAGTTAGAAAACATCGTGCTCCTGTCAGCCGCCTCAGATTTAATGCAATTGCACAATGGAAAATTCCCAACATAAAGGGTCCAAAATTGAGAACACATGTTATATTAGTCCCTCGATGCAGCTGCCTGAATAATACCCTGCTGAGCAGTTTACAAAGAAAACCACCAGAAAATTTAAAACCTGTACTATACTGGCTGCAGAGATAGGTTTTTTTTTTTGTTTGTTTGGGTTTTTTTTAAGTCAGGTAAGATTATTGGTGTTGTATTTTAGTATCAGACAAGGCACCTTGTAAAAGTCAAGGCTGCACCGGCTCTATCAGTTTTTAGATAACGGCTTTATCGAAAGGAGGAAAAGTCACCAGAGTGCAAACAAGACCTGATTAATACATTAAAAGGCATTAGAGAGCCCAGGCATGATCCAGCTCACCCTGCAGCCGCTGGAGATCTGGCACTTTGCGTGCGGTGTCAAAAAATCCTGCGGGCACCTGGCTCTAAATCCCCGCTGGCGGGGCAGCTTGGGATGAGGACCAGAGCTCTTGGGCTCCGGATGGCCCAAGTTGGTTGAAATTCCCCCAGTGTCCTCGTTTCATCCTAATCCATTAGCAAAAGTGCAGTTAATCTCACCAGGTGCTCACCACATTGCTTTTTTCCCCTCTTTGCTGGGTTTTCCTTCTGTTTTCCAAGTCTCTCACACTCCACAGGTTTCAGGCCATCAGCACATGTAAACTCTTCCCTTCCTCTTCCCCCTCATCACTCTCTTCGACCCTGAACTTTTGCCCATCCCTCCTTCATGAGAAATCACACCTCCTCCCTGCCCTTATCTCAGGCTTTTAAATGGCGAAAGTCCCCGGCCAAGGCTCTTCCTCCTGAACAACTGTCCTTCCCACAGGTGCCTTCTCACTGCTTTTCCCAGTCCTACCCCCGCCTCCTCTGTGGCTCTTCGCACAGAGTCTCTTTCTCAGACAAAACTGAGAAACAAGACTTCCCCCTCCTACGTTTTAACCATTGCTTCCCCATTTGCACAACATGTGCCGAGGTTGCTCACGTGCTGCCTCCCATCGACCCGTCTTCCTACTCTAGTGACTCGATTTTAACATTTTTCATTCGTTATCCCCTCATCCCTATGCTTCTCTGGCTCTTTTCTTTTACAGCACATCTTTGTAATGCCCCTCTAAAAAAACATCATTACCCTTGATGATTTTTATGGCTATCACTGCTTTCCTGTCTCACCTGTGAGCTCATTGAAGATGGCATTTGCAGTCACTGCTGGATGTTTCTTTCCCTCCAGCTCCACGCGACACCTCCTCCAACACAGCCTCTGCCCCAGGCTTGCCATCAAAACGGCTTCTGCCAAGACTGTAACAGCATTTTCCAGCCGCAGCGCAGACAGCGAGCTTTTCTCATCCCTCTTACCTGCCTCCAGCACAGTCAGCTCAGCGCTTCTTCTCACCTGATGAGACACTCTTCTCTCCTAGTTTTCCCCTTTGCTTCCCTAATCACAAGCATCTCTGAAGACCCCTTCATCCCTCTCCTCTCCCCTCCTCTCCTCTCCTCTCCTCTCCTCTCCTCTCTCCACTCCAGTCTCTGACCAGCCCCCAGTGCCTTCTGTAGGCTTGCTTCTGCATAGCCCCATCTGCAAACACGTATATCACCAGTGTTTCCATACAGGCCTTTGCACCTGCTTCTCCATCCCAGAGGGGTCTCTTCTCTCAACTAAAGGGTCAGCCTGTTTTCTTTGCAGATATTTATCCCAACACTTTCACTGCCATTCTCCTACAGCCCAGCTTGGATGGGGTGGCCAGTGCCATAGGCTCTCTGCCATGAGATTCCTGGGAGTCATTTCCCGCTCCAGCGTCCCATGATGCTGCCCTCAAACCTCGAGTTGGTGAGGTGGCACGAAAAGCACTATCGGGCACCTCGTGGTGCCACCATGGCAGAAGGAGCAGATTGCTCTGCTGCCCCGTCTCGGCTTTCTAACAAACACGTCCGATGTGGAGTTTCACTCAGCTTCACTCCGTAGGGAAAAAGAAGAAAACTGGCAGAATGATGACCTCAAAACCAGAGACCATCATCATTATCTTTGGAGAGACCAACACTGTTCTCTTAGCATTTAACCTAAAAGCATTAAACCCCAGAGGGCTAAAAGCTACATTAATTCCCACACAGGTAGGGCTTGTGACAGCTCGTCTGTATTAAACAGAAGTCTGCGCAATAGGAAATTAACCTAATCTCATCTCTGGAAACAAAGCCAAGTGACAAGAGAAAGAAAAAACCTAAATGTAATCAATATTAATTTTTAGAGAGAGACTGAGACATGCAAAGAGACCAGAAAACGACAAGGCAGTGACTGGAAGTGCACAAAGCCTCACAGGCGAAGGATGCGCAGCCTTTGAGATGGTCTGCAGAAGGAGGAGGTGGGCTGCACCAGCTGGGACCGCTGTGAAGCTGCAGGGAAAAAGATCCTCAGTAACCTTAATTAGAAAGGGAATGTCCCGGGTGCCTGGACCTGCACCGTGCTCGGACGGACACAGCTTTCGCAGTCTGTGTTTCGTAGGGTCAAACATAGAGCTGGGGAAAATTTCTACGTAAACAGCACGAGCCCTGCACTGACAGTATCTTTGAAAATAGCAGCAGGTTTGAAGCAGCTGGATCCCTTATCCGAGTATTGAACTGACACTGCAATAACAGCTCTGGCCAGTCCTGCCTTATTAGTGATTCCAAGTCAGATGGGAGGTATGTTAAATCAACCCACACAACTGCTTCTCGGTAAGTCTGGATCCCCTTTCACAAACTGATGGTGTACAATAACACTCCTGTGACGCCTGACCACCGGAGGGTAGAGGTCTACCATACCCTTTGAGCAGAAATGCATTCAGAGCCACTGTAGGTCAAGAATTTCGGTACTTACTTGGCTGGACTGATTAAAAAACAAACAAAAAACAACTCAAAAAATCCCTTCCCATCTTTTTCAACAGTGCTCAAGCTTGAATTCACACAATAATTAAGCAAGAACTAGTATTTTTGAGCTTCAATAATCTCCAGAAGGAAACAGAATTACTCAGAACAGTGCAAAAAGCGGGATAAACAAAAATACAGATTTATATTTACTCTCCACTAGCAACTCGCACTGCATGCAGCTTCTTTCTCATTTATAGACCACGCATTTCCACTTGCCTTACAGAGACTTTAAATCCTAAACAATAAGACTCCAGTAGTTTTCAGGGCAGATATGTGATGTTTTTATCATTCATATAGCTGTCCTCTGTGCCCATCTGCCTCAGCTCCTCCTGTCGAGACCAGCTATGTGTCTCCTGAATTTCTATTTTACATGCTCTGCACATACCCCTCAGGCAATGCAAATAAAACTTTGATTATAGCCTGTGGAATAGGCAAGACTGAGAAAAACACCATAAGTAAGCGTATGAAGGAGGGTAAGGGAGTCTCTTGCTTCCCGGTTGCCTGGAATATGGATAAAAATTGGTGTGAGACCATCGAGATCATGAAATGCCGCCTCCATGTGCTCTCCAAGTGACCCACCAATTCTAATCCAAAGCCATAAAAATAAATCTAATTACCCGCTGCTTATCTATAAGATAAGCAACGATAAAACCGAGCAGCAGACATTCACGTTTCATTTGTGCTACGGCAGTGAGAGGAACTGTGGGAATTGCAGGGGCTGAAGCCCTTTCCTTGCCCTGATGCTGCCCAAACCACCATGTCTGCACAGAAAAGGAGGGACAAATCAGGTATTGAAAACAACAGTTCTCCAAACAAAAATGATCCCAACAACCTGTAATTGGGGTGGGATCATTGTAAAACCTTTTGCTGGGATGGACCTTTTGCTGGATCCCAACGATATGTGCGCCTCCTCCTTGGCTGGTTTCTAATCCAAGGCACCATTTCTCATGTGCGTTTTCAGCTTCTCTAATGACATCCAACCTTCATCAAAGATTTTGTGAAAGGCCAAGCTAATTGTGCTCATTAGCACTTCTTTGTCCTTTACTCCTTTACAGGTTATTGAAATGTTTAAATAGCTACACAATTTCTTTTAGCAAAAGCTACACAGATTAGAGAAAATGCTATTATAATCTCCAAAATATACAATTTCAGCAAATTGCTGGGCTAACCACCTGCGAATGAAATAAACTGCTGATCACTCACAATACCCTTCAAAAATACATGTGCGTTTTTAAAGTACCCACCTCCTTTTCCTCAAATGTCTTGCAAGGTATACGGGACTGAACAGCCTACACATCATACAGGAGGCATTCGTCCCTGAACCCCCTCAGTGCTGGTGTTTCCTACCAATGAGCTGCCCCTGCCCTTTCTTTCAGTTAATAAAATTCTGCAAAAGTCAGTTTTGTAAAGCATGAACCTAAAAATAACCATTCTGAAAATTCAAGGACTCATAATTCCTTAATCATCTCAACATAACGTTTTTTCCCCCTAAAATTAAAAGAACTCCTTCTTTTAAAATAGGTTAAAAGAAACATAGGATTCTTAGAAATACATAGAAATTACTTCAAATATTTCTAAGATCGTAGCTTTATTTCCACCGCAAAACAATTCCTACCTGGCTGTATGCAGTACTATTTTAAGATTTTATATTTGAAACAGAGAACCATATTGTATTTCTATTTAGATAGATCCCATTTTCCTGTCTGATCAATGAGAATGTACACATAACTCAATCCCGTTTACCATTAATCATATTATATTCATGATATTTGGGATATACTTACAGACTAACAGATTCATGTAGATGTTCTGACTCAGCTATGTAAAAAATACCTAAAAGTGTTTTCCACGTAGGAAAACAAGAGCTGGAAGGAAGCTTTGTGCATCAGGTAACAAAAGTTAATTACCAAAAAACGGAAACCCTTTTGGGCAGCCTCTCCATCTTCCAGACTGCTCTGACATTGCCTCATCAATACCGCAGCGGAAACGGGGAGTGCTCCCACCTTTGTGCTATCCTAGCACCGCGTGATTAATTTCTTGTCCTTATGAAAAATAATCTTGATACAAAGGGAATCTCCATTTCAGTTCAAAAGTCGATTTCTTGGCATCACTCCCATATTTAATTTCACCTGAACATCCCACTCAGCCTTTTAATATGCTAGAAGTAGAAATATGTTGAGAACAGTTTATTTTTTTCTGGTTAGAAATTTCTGTATGTCACCAGGCTAATTAAAGCGTGGAAAACCACATGTGCAATCTCCTTTGTGGACAGGCTCGGGCGTTCTGCAGCAGTTAAACCTCCCGTGCAGCCTTGCAGCACTATGACAAGAAAAAATGCCTATGCTAAGGTCTGTACATGAGAGGAAAAGAAATCTCTTCCTGACACTTCCCTGTGAGCCTTCAATATCCACAGGCTGAAAGACAGTCTGTATGGTCAGTGCAACACTAGCGTTTGCACACAAGCTGCAAAGTCTGAATTCTTCTGATTGTAAGAGCTCCTGAAGCACTGGAAACGAAAATGACTGTAGACGATCACGCAAGGTAGTGTATATACAGATAGGGATCCTGCTACTGCTATTTCAAACCATATTCCTACAATAGCTCTAACCAGCTGCTACATAAGCTAAGCAGCAAGAGCGAAGGGTCTAGCTTAGCGTGAGGTCTAGAGATGTCAGGCAGAGCAGATGAAGCGCAGCCCCCAATCTGTTGTTGAACGTTTTCCCCAATTCTTAGACCTCTACAGCAGAACTAAAATTTAGGGGCAATTTCATGTCATTTATCTCCTTTGAATTGGAGGCATCCCTAGGAGATCCGAGTAACTCTGACCCAAGGCAGCAACTAGCTTGGTTTTGTTTCGCTCGGCAACTGTGCTGAGCAATCTCAGAACAAAGCGGTGGGATTTCTATCGGGTCAAATGGCCAGCAGAAGAGGAGCCGGAGGACATCGTGACCCTTCCAAGCCCAGCAAAATACCTGCCTCTGTTAACAAAAGCTGCTCACATGAACCTTAGGGTGTTCAGGAAGAAGTTGTACATTTTTCATTGGGAAAGATAAGGGTATTCCCTCAAAATAACACTACCTTAACTTTTGTAAGGAAGAGCTGCATAAAAGCTTAAAAACAAACAAAAGCTACTAAAAGTTTTACAGTGAGATACATGTAGTCTGCTTTGTTAAGATTTGTTCCAAATTCTGTGATCTGTAAGACAGATCTTCTATGGATCCATTAGAAATCTTCTACAGCTTTGCATTTCCCATTATGGAAATAGATGAAATTTCAATGTAAAACGCAGTCTGCAGAACTGATCACACAAAAAAAAAACCAAAAAGAAAGGGATTCCATCCTCTTAGCAATTTCAGACAAATAAACCCCTCCACAATCACAGTGCCAAAGATATTAAAGATGTTACATTTATGACACTAACTGGGTTTGAGGGAGTCAGTTTGGGACCGACCTGCTGCAGGATCCGCACTACATTTTAAGCAAAGCAGAAGTTTGCCGGTAGCAGCACAGGGACAGCCGATGCTCGGTGATTTTAAGTGTCAGCAATAAGGTCAGCAATGCTGCTGGTCCACATGCTGCCCCACGAGGCTGTGAAAGAGCATGACTGACCTTATCTAGTTAGAAAATGTTATGCTAGATGCTCAACAGGCTTTTATTAGCAACATTCAACTGTAACGAGGCCTGTAATCACATGGAAAAAGTAGGAGCAAAATGAAAATCCCACTTGGAAAAAAACCCAAAATTAAAAGCATCCCATTTGTGCTGAGTCCTGTGACGTCTCTGGCTTTACCTCAGCCCTGACTAAAGGATCAAGGCTGCAAAATTTCATTTGAACCACAGGAACTGACCTGCACTTTCCTGAGGTGCCTGAGCCATAAATACCAGACTTAAAGCAGCAGCTATAAATAAGGTGCCAGCGGGTAGGCACTAAACTGAACTCAAGAGATATAATTAGCAAATCCTTCACAAACAGTATAACTAGCAGCTAGTTTACAGATGCTGCGTGCATCTCTGCATTACTCAGCCTGAACAGGGCTGTTCAAAAATCCCCATTGCGGCTGGCAATTGTATCCGACAAATGGGTTTTACTACAGCTGCATTATCCCTCGGCTCCTGGGGTTGGGTTTCACAGACTAACACCCATCAGTGGCAGGACCGTCTATCTGCAGTTAATTTCATTGAGGACCACTGTAAATATCTGCCGTGCTGTCCAGCTGGCCCCGAGGCACTCGCATGACGGATCGCCTGCCTTAACTCCTGAACAAATAAGGAACTTATTAGTATACAGGCAGAGCTGTACAGCAAGGCGGTATTTAAGAGTTATTTATTCAGTCCCCAAGGTGTATCACCAAATTACAAACACGTACCCTGTCCAAAGGAATTGCGATCTTACTTTGTATCTCCTGCGCTGGCAGAAGAGTGGGAGCAAGAGGAGGAGGAAAGAAGGGATGAGGAGTGATAACACACCAGAATTACACACAATTAAGGAGGTTTGTGATTTAATTCAGGAGTCTCACTCTGTCCCCATCCCCTCCACTATCCAACACACAAAATTTGCTGATTCAGACTTTACTGAGCTGTAAACTGAGGCTGGCTGGCCTGAGCAAGGGTGGCAGCTTAAATCAAGCTGGTGACTTTTCCCCTCTTCAGGTTAATCAAACTCTGGAGCTAATCATCTTCCAAAGCCCAGCCAAAAGTCACCTCGGACCATACTTTTTTCCTTCTATATTTTCTGGTTGTATCTTCCAGTTCTCTGTATCAAACCATACTTTGCCCATTTGCAAATGCAAAACTTCCACATCTGCCGAATGTCCATTTTTTTGGGGCAGAGCTGTCACCTCGGAAATCATCCTCCCGGCACGTGGCTGAGTGAAAACAGCACAGTTTGGGGGGAACTTTTGTATGAGATCAGCAAATTCAACTGGCAGACAGAGCCCAGGCAAACACCTTTCTAAAGGTACGTCCAAGCCACTGGCAGACAGCAGCTGTAGCCCGTAATCCCAGAGCTGCCTGGAAAAGATGCACACGGAGGGACCAAAAAGGACTGATATTGCGAAACTCGGCAACTGCCACTGTTAGAAAGGTATTACAGCACAAGGAAGAGCCAGTTTTTGCTTGTTTATGACCAACTTCTTTACCTTAATGGGTTGTTACAGATTATGGATAGGGTTTTTAAGAAAGCTTCACTTGAGAACAGAAAGCCTCCTTTTGTTCCTGCTCCTTTTTCCTCCTACATCTCCCCATGTATAATTCAAACACTGGGAAATAATGGAAAAGGCTAACAGTGATTGATTGTGGTGTGCAATGCAGTTGTGCATGCAAAGCAGGACTTAGCATGAGCTTAACGCTGCTGCAAATGGGGAGAGCGCAAGGACACATGACACAAAGATGTGTGCAAGAGCGCAAGTGATCTCCAGAAACACAGAAGCGCCCTTACATCATAAATCCCTGTGCACATGCATGTTCTTGATGTTATTACAATATATTTTCATCTCAGTGACTGTCCTCTTAAAATGTTTTCAGAAGAACCCAAATATTAGCTTTTCATACATGATATGGCAAAGCTAAGAGCAGCGAGACTGAAGACATTCATTTCAATACTGAAATTTAGCAATTGTGGGTGTAATGAAGAGTTTTGCAAAGGTGTGTCTGGTGATGATTTTGTGCCGCTCCACCCTGTTACAGCAATGCTGTTTATGCTTACCTGGGTAATGACACAGGAAAATTTAATAAGGATCTCCAAATGGTCTGTCAGGTCTGTAGGCAGAACAAACTCTGCTGCCTTCACTGCTACTCACAAGACCCTTCAGGCGTTTATCTCTGCATCCATCAGCAGGTGACAAACCTCTGCCGAGATGGATGGCTTTCTTCCAGAGGCCTGGAACAGATGTTCTCACTGCCTACACTGAATTTCCAGCAAGCTGTGTCTTCAAATGCTATCTCTGTCTGATATCTTTTTAATAAATAATAATTAAAAAAAAGATAAATCCATGCTCATGTCTGTCTACTCATGCAACACGTGCATCTGAAATTGAGGAAGAACACTACGGTACTGACAGCAACCATCTCAAGTGATGGTGCACATCAACTGAATCTAAAGGTTTTCAAATGAAATCTAACAAAAACTTACGCAAAATAAACCTCAAATAGTGGTTTGAATTCTCCAGAGCTTACCTAATTTTTAAGTCTTTCATTAGGCCAAAGATACAAACAGGAAAGATGGCAATCAGGAGGTGATAATGCAGCATCGCTGAAAAACCCTTTTAAAAGCACTCTTGCAACACTGAGGAGCAACCTTTCCCAAATGCAGGAGACACCAAACCACCCCTCCCCTGGGCACAAACCTGAACTGACTCTACCACAAGTTCTGACTGAATTAAGTAACCACCTAAAAATAAGTTTGTGCATTTAAGATGCTTTCCAGACTTAATCAATAAGTACACAGAAAGGAAATGGTCAGTTAGTAATAATTAGTGTTAAAACCATTAAATGGTTTAAAAAACATTTTTTATTACACTTCTGAATCTCAGCACTCTGCAGGGCTGTGTTGGTTTCTTCTCTTTCTGCAGGACTTTGGTAATAGTAGATTTTTTAAATTAATTTTTTTAATTGCTACAAATGTGTAAATACCAAAGTGAAGAGTGCATGGCATTTATACAGTAAGACTGAAAATAGTTACATATGCTCGAGTAAGAACAGAACACTTCACGTGATTAATAAAAAAAATCCCTAACAGCCCTGTAGAGTCACCATTGCACCTACACTGCACAGAGGTTTCACCAAATATATAAAAATATATTTTTTTGGTTTTACCCAATATATAAATATATTTACCAAATAACCCGAACCAAATATTGTTAGCATTTATTTCGGTTCTGAACAATCGACTGCTAGCTGACAAATTTAAATAGCTAAATACCTACTTCAAAAATTGATGAGGAAGTGAAGAATATTTCACAGGCAAGTAGGCACCTGTTAAAGTGCTATTTCTGCTCCGAGCTTCTGCTGAAAGGTTGTAATTATATGAATAATAAAAAATTATTTTAACGGAGCAAAAGAATACAGCACGCTTGGGCTGGCTTAAATACATGTCTGTTGTTTACAAACATTGCCAATATTCTAGAAAGCTGGAAGACCACAATGTAGGAAATTAGAGTCGCACGGTTTGCATTGAAGCTACACCCTGAAATGTAATTTAAATGGTTTTATGTGTACACCTACAGAGACCCTTAGGCTGGCGTTCGGCTCCCAACTAGAGCTGTCTCCCTGTATTTTACCTGTGAGCAAAAGCTAATTCACAGCCAACGGAAAAAGAGCAGGCACCTTTAGAATATGACTCTTCACATACTAAAGTAGATGCTTAAAATAAACTCAGGAATCACACTAGAAATGCTGGTTTCTTTCCAATGACTATTGAAGAGCTCTAGAAAAGTTGTCCAGAATTGGATGTCTATAATGCAGATATTGAAAGGGAAAAGAGACAGTCCTTGGTGACTGTCCTGTGATTTCTGCTGCAGGTACTGGTCCTCTGCAGAAAAACAGAGGACTGGTTCGTGGTGACCAAGTTTAACATGTAGCTTTAATGTGTAAAAGAAATTAAATATGCCAAAGAAAGCGTTGGATGTCAGGTAGAGATTAAATAAATTCAGTAGTAATCATCTGCCTATAAAGAGTAAAACTTTCTACTGTATTATCTGGAAAAAGCACAGGGCCAAGTTCTCACTGCAGCAACCGAAGACCCAGAGAAGGAAGCTGTTTTAGATCATGTTCTTGAGATCAAATACCTAAAAATCATTTAAAAACCGAACCTGAGCTGGAGAGAAAGCCACCATCTGTGGTGGCCTGCAGGCCACTCTGGTTTTCTCCTTGTCAGAAGGAAGCCTCCGGCACAGCAATAAACCTTGCCCTGACACATTCGAGTGCTGTTAGTTACACATCTGCTGTGTCGACGTGCTTGCAACACATCAGAAAATAAATTTACTGGATTGCTACACCCCTGTCAAGGGGTGCTCATCGCAGCACACAGAAAGCCTACCCAGCAACATCCCTTGAGATACTAGAAACACATCATTTACTAGGACCATCCTTTGCCTGTACATGCTTTTTCTTCAGAAAAAGACATCGTTTCTGGCTCTTCTCTTCCTTGCAGCTTCTTTACGGCTCTCCTGTTTTTGTTCTTGCATATTCTATGCAACCCGTTGCCTTTGCAACGGTTGTTTTTATTGTGTTTAGTGCATGACTTTTCTTCCTGCTCTTTAAATCCCTCCTAAAAACTTACGTAAAGCTTTCCAACTGTTTTTTAGGCTCAGGTCATTTCATATTTGGCAGTGTTACATGTTCTTGCAGGACCATTATCACTGTATAATTGTGAGATTACAGATGTCTGCTCTTCCCAATGCTGTCAGCAGAGCATGCCCATACCCTGCCTTACTGGTAATGGCTGTAGCCGAGACTGGAAGAAAAATATTCCTGAGGCTCCTTGTCAGGACAAGGATTTAAACACCTGACGAGTCACCACTATTTGAAGTGTGTTCCCGTATTGCCCCAAAGACCGAGCCCTCTGTGAAAAGGACCAGTCAAACACATACCAAAAGCATGGTCCAAGCATGATTGTGCATTATAAGACAATACTTCTTTTTTATTTTAAAGAAGGTGGACGTAACAAACCCAACAGATCTCTTTCTGCATTTTTAATGGGTTATTGCTGTGCACGAGCCACCTTGAGATAAACATCACAGCAAAGATAACTTACTTTATCTTCACTGCGATGTAACATAATGATGGCTTTACCTGGCAAAGCTCTTTGCAGTGGGGAAAAAAGGATCTTCCCCAGCAAGGTATTTATTATCCCAAATTATAGGATATATTTCTGGTGCAATTTTCCTGCTTTTATTTTCTCATTTCTCATTGTAGTCACTTTCTCTGGGGGAAAATATCTGCCTGCGCTGCCCGGAAGGGAGCACTGTAATTCAGAAATGGGCAGCATCGGCCCCTTGATGATTAAAGTTAACCTTTTCCCAGCGCAACCACGCTAGCATGGATGTTTGTGTGAAGCAGATGGATTTGCCAACTTTTTGGGCTGAAGTTTAATCTTGGATATTTTTGCTTTTCTCTACTTTTGCCAGAAACAGCAAATGCTCACAGGACTGGATCTATGTCAGGTTGTGGTCCTGCAGTCGGAATGAAGGTCTGAGCCTTGGATTTACACTTGGAGCCGGTTTTCACAGCTGCAGCTACTAGAAAAACCAGACCCAGTCTTCTGCGAAGCACAGAAATACAGGCTGAATACGAGGAGTTGATTTAATTCCTTATCCATTCATTACATACTAAATCATGCTGGGAGTGAGGAATGGAGGACGATGCATCACCTGCTTTGAAGGACCATGTGATGCCCATGGGGAGCACAGCACCTGGGCATGGTTGGGGAAGGCAGAGTACAAACACCCATCTCATCCAGAGACAAAGTGCAATATGTTGTGGCGCTAACGGCCACATTTTATCTCAGCAGAAAATAAATTTTGTTGCTAAAATCGGAGTATTCAGGCAATTTGGGACGTGGACTGCTAGCACAAAAACTCACTTTAAGAAACACTACAGTACTGACAGCGACCATCTCAAGCAATGGTGCAGATCAACTGTATCTAAAGGTTTTCAAAAGAAACCTAACGCAAACTGCATCCACAGGGAGAGGTACGCAGGGTCCGGCCAGGCATGAGCTTTTGGTCCCCCCTGGGAGAACATGTGGAGGAGCAGCCACCCGCTTTTCTTGCAGGTGGCTCCAGGAAACACGGGGCACGCTGGCAAACATTAGCTAAGAAAACATGTTTTGGGCTGACATCTGGCTCTGGATACAGTGCCTAAATATCAATATCTTTCATGACTGCTTCACAGCAGGGAAAAATGAAATTCATCTTTTTTGTCGCACAATAATGAAACTCAATTTCTACAGGACTCTGGGGAAGAGGGGCCGTCCATTAAAGAAAAAACTATTGACTACAATACAAAAACACCATCAGAATCTCCTAGCAGGCTTTACCTACCTGGCACACCAGAGTTAAATGCCAAAGTGCCTTCAAATATCCTAAACTTGTATTTGTAGAGAGTAGTCACTGACCACCCCAGATGTTTAGAGAGACTATAAATCGAAGGAATAGGATTAACATCCAATAAAACTTCAGCCGGAAAAAACATTCTTGCACAAAATTAACCCAGCCTTAGCTAGTCAAGAATGCCACTTTTTAAACTAAGGGATTTAAAGATTACGAGAGGATTTGTACCCATCTGCCACTTTTGTCCTGCTTTCATTTTATAAAGCTTCCTTAGTCAAACCTCACTAAAAATCTTGTCAACATTTGACTATTTTTAGATGAATTCATTTTATTTGGTAGCTCTGATATACTGATTTGCTAAAGGGAAAGATTTACAAAAAGAGGCATTAGGATGTTGAGTCCATCGAAGCTGCACGTTATTAATATTGCATGCTGCTAGAAAGGCCAAATTAACATGCAAAATTGTACCAGAAGCCCAAGCCATTTTAGTGCAGTTCTGTTTTATTCTGGAAAATGGATGCAGCTGAATTCTACCCGCTTTGGGAGATATCCCTGGGGAAAGGAGAGTTAGTTGGGGGTGAGCATTCTGCGAACCTCCAGAAAATGGCCCTTCCAAGAGGGACGGGAAAGGTTTCCTGGATGGAAAAGGTCTGCTCTCTTGCTGTGGAAGTGCTACCCTACATGCAGCACCCTGTTACAGTTGGCTACTGACCCCTTGTATCACGTACCTTAAACATTTAACTTTCTAGTTTCCCTGGCCGACATGTAGCAGAACTCCAACTGCTCGTGATTACAGAAATTAAACCCTTGACAGTGGTCTCCGGGATGGGTTTTGTTGATGTCTCACGTAGTCTCCTGCCAGACAAAGTTGTATTTTCCCCTTACATCACAATCGCTTTTATTTTCACCATTTTGGTTTTTAAAGAGTGCTTTCTTCATTTTGTATGTACCACCAGCAGCTTGATCTTCTCATTAAATTGACTTTGGTATGGAAAATAAGAAAAGAAAAATGTCACCAACACAACCGCTCGAGCGCTGAATAGCTGGAGTGCTTGGGATCACGAACACCTGCTGCAATTATATTTAACTGCCCATCTGTGCTTTGCTCACAATCAGATCTTACTTCAAGAGCAGGTAGCACCATTTCTGCTTTTGTAGTAAACAAGTGACATGATTAGAATGACGAGCGTGCTCCATCTCCGTGTTTTAATCTCTAAAGGTGTCTCTACCTGATTGGGAAGCTGAAATTCTGGCTTTTTATTTACAGCAAGCTGCGCTCTCTCTCCTTTCTGAATGTGTGTATATGCTGGGACTTTTCTAAACTAGTTATTTATGTAGCTTCTCATTTCCACGTGATTGTTTTCTTGCATGATATAAATCCCCAAATGTGTGTTTCCGGCAGTTTCAATCTTTATTTTCTCTGTACAAACATGCTGTTTTCAATAAAGGAAAATGCTTGCTTTTTCTTCTGACAGGAGTCCGTAAGTTCCTTCACTGCATTTTTTCCTTCCTAACAAACTTCTATCAATCAAAATGACTGGAGAGATGAAGTGACCAAACCAGGGTAAAAGATTTACATGATTCATTGGACTGGTAAATTCTGCGTTAAAAAAGATAAACAGAAGCAACAGAAAGCAACAACCTTCGAAGCTTACTTTTTACGCATCACTAAAAACAGGCCATATGTGATTAAACAAATATCCCACACCCTCATTTTGACCCTGTTGTCCTTAGAGAACTCATATGACCCAGAGGTCCTTAAGTATGTGACGTGTAGTCTGCAAATGGCACCGTACAGGGCTCAAGAGCATTTGAGATCAAAGAAGTTTAAGAGAATCAGGCTTATTTATTGGGTGAGCACATGAATATAATTGATAAAGTGATAGAGCATTGTAATTACTTGAAGTTACTAAAGCTCACAGCCCTGTAAGTACCCAGAACGCACACTCTGCAAATGGCATTTTGAGTTGCTTGAGCGCCTTCGTGATCAAAGTAGCTTAAGAGAATCGCATTGCTAGCGAGTGGGAGTCTGAGTAGGAGTCTGAACAAAGTTGATAAGTAGTTTGAGCATTTTAAGTACTTCAGGGCACTGCAGCGTGAGTACAAAAGTAACAGGACAAAATAACACCAGCTTGTCAGTGCTTGGTTCTCCAGAGCTGGACTAGGGATGAGAAACTCAGAAGATCCATCCACCATCTAAACAGGATGAAAAACCCAGTTATGACTTCGAGGCTTCTGCCTAAAACAGCTGGAAGGAAAACCTGGAGCTGAGCTCAGCACAGTTCCCCAAGGGCACCACCACGCCAGCTACAGTCAGGGGAATAACAGAACAAGAAAGTGTCGCCAGGGATTAAGAAAAACCCAGAAATAGGGACATACTAAGTATAAACTCTCTTTTTGTACTACAAGGCTGCCCGAGGCTGGTTGGTAGGGCTGCGGATGAAAGGAGATGGTGTGTTGCAGCTCTCAGCCATGAGTGGTTAAAGTGGGGAAACAGAGAGCAGCATCTTTCAGATAAAGCTAAGAAATGAAGGATGCCGAGACATGTGCTACTGGGGGGAGCGCAGTGAGCCAGGCACGCACACACCTGGAGTGCAAACACATGGCTCGTCTGTACAGACCTCCATACGTACTGCCAGTCCACTCGCTGCCGTGAATACTAATTCAGCAGTAAAATAATGAAATGTTCTTTTTGTTTGATTCTTTCTTTGCAAGGTATCTAAACACCGAGAAACTTGGTTAAGAATGAGGGGAGTAGGCATATAGCAGATATTAGTGGTTATTTTGGAAGATAACGAAAAACATCAACAGCATCTCTTTTTTTCTCTGTAACTGTAAAGAAGACCATGCATCAGGGCAACTCTGTGAAGGATTCAAAAGCGGGAAGACATTTGTAACTACTTTGAAACAAAATTCTAGTAAAAAGCATTAGCTTATAACTAAGAAAACCTCCAAATTATTAAGACGTAAATATAAAACCTGAAAACTCCTGTAACTGCACTGTTAAAATGCCTCCAACACTCTACAAATTACCTGGTTTTGGCTATCCGCATGCATGTCACATTTAAAAATCAGATTCTGTTACTATCCAGTACACTCTTAGCTAAGTGAGCCCCAAAAATAAGTTAGCAGTGAAGGAGAAACCAGCAGAAACCAGGTCGCACCACTTGCAGAGACAATAGAGAGGCACAGCTAGATCAATCAACATCAGTGCATTACAAAAGACAAAGCGCTGTTAGAAAAATAACTGTCCTTTCAGCTAGTTAGTATTCAATCACTGAAGAGGAAAATTTTCTACCTCAACTTGATTTTAGGAGAAAGAAATGTTTCACTGAGTCACCTCATACCTTTGAGGACAAAGTTCAATTTGCCAGCACAAGCACTAGTATTCAGGAGAAAGACTGAAAGTGAGCGATTTTTCTCCAGTAAAATGTAACTTAGAAAGAAACACAAATATACCTGCTTCATCATAGGATACAGTCAGTTTTTCCAGCATTTCTCGATCAATTGATAAAATCTGCTGTTCCAGGATGGTTTGGTAAGACAGCACACTGTTCTCCTTGTCCTTCTCATAGTCTTGAAGATGTTGTTTTAGGACTTCAGGCAGGCGGGACTTCACATATTCTGCTGCCGACTATGTAGAAAAGAGGCAAAGGTTTAATTAATACATTTTCTTTTGAAAAGCTTTATGCGTATCCATAGCAATTTTTTTTTTTAAAACTTAAAGCATTCTCAAATGTAACTCCTCACAATAAAACACTCTTAATGCTACTAACTCCATGGTGCAAAATCCACAGGTCATTTCTCTGCCCAAATGACCCCTGCCTGCCCAAAACTTCCAGGGAGTCAGGGATATAATGGACCAAATTTCCGTGAGCTGAGGCATAACCCACTCTTAAGCAGGGAGTTTATTGCAGTGCAGAAAGAGTTACCCATGCTGGACTAGACACATACATACTGCAATAGCTCAACTTCTTCATCATTAACATATTTTGAAACTATGAAATATATTGTCTGTGTTCTAAATTTTAAAGTACAAAGTGACAGAGTGGAATCACTTCACCTGCTATTGATACACAACCAGGCTCGGACAGGGAGATAGAAGTGAATGTTTAACAGCATTAAAAAATGACATATATATACACACACAACCACACACAGAAAATTCTTTCAAATTTTTTTCCCTGACTGCTCAAGGCCATAAGGAAACAGAAATTAACACAAGGTGGCATGGTTGTACCGATGTTATGGAGCCTTGTGCAAAAACGTAAATGATAGTAAATAATAAGAGCATCTGCCTCTGGAGAGGTGTTGGTCCCCCCAGGATCCCAGCCGCCACTGGAACAGCTCTCTCTCTTGGGGCTTGGGCTCAGACACCTTGGTGAGATCCAAACACAAACCAGCTTTCTGCTTTTTAAGCGTTAGCATCCCTCTCCTGTGAATATTACACTCCCACTATAAGAGGGAATAGAAAGTCCCTCTTTCTGGCATGGGTTTGGGTTTTTTTTTGGCTTTCCATCTCTGATACAAACGTAACTGGAAAAGGAAGATGTAGCAAAGGCTCCTGCCCAGTGCTCCAGCTTTCCTGCCAACCTCAAGACAAAGGAGAAAAATAAATGATAACATGATTGTATTATTTCAGGCCTGGAACTGACCAGAAGTTACCTCTACTGAGCAACAGGCTCTTCCTGGGTTTATATTTAGTTTTCCAAAGTCAATTGCCGATTAAATTGCAACCTTAAAATATCACTGAAGTTGTGTTCAATTTTTCTGCAAGCTAAGCCATGTGAGATGAATGAAATTATTCTAGGAAAACTAAACAAACTCTCCACATGAGTACAACATATTTAATGTTACATTTTAATAGTGGTTTTCTTCCAAGGGAAGGCCAAAAGATACACTGTATACTAATAATTTTAGTCCAAGTTCAGGCGTTTGTGTTTAATGTTTCCTTTGAGAAGAGGTTTTGCTCTGTGGGGGGCGGGGTATATTTTTGTAATCTCCCTAACACAGCAATTCTAAAGAGCAGAAAACAAAACAAGAATTTATACATATTCCTTTTCTGAAATACGTCTTGTGCCAGCTAAGAGAATATTTGTATACTACTGGCTGTAAACACGTAAGGAAGAATACCCATTGTGTCCCAAAGATCTTGCAGCCCAAGTAAAAGTCAAGAGACAGATGGGTACAAGCAGATGGGAAGACCATCAGGACCATCAGCCATGGTCGGCATGACGGACGGCTGTTGCAAGCCATGTGCAGCCCAATGGTCAAGTTTTTCCATAGGCATCGAGGCTGAGGATTACACTGATTTCAAGTGTGATCTCACTGGTGGGTTTTTTTCCCCTTAGTGAAAAGCAAAACCCAACACTCTTGCATAGTCCACTGCCTTTCACATTACGTCTAGATGTCATTAAAGATTTAAACTGTAAAGCAATGATGGAACCGATACAAACTCCTCTCCTTTCTAGAAAAGAAAGGTGACCAGCCACATCTGAGTAATTACATCCCTAGCTGCACTGCGGCGATGAGACAGATAGCACTATATTCTATTCACTACAAAAGTAATTTTATCTTGGCTTTAAAAAGTCACTTCCAGTACCTGGAATATTAAAAAAGTGTGAAGGTGTGAGTACATGTGTTTATGCACGTGCTTGGTATTAAAGAAACCAAGAGGCTACTAGGTGAACAAAAATGAAAAAAAAAATTTTTAAGAAGAAATACTTCCACCATTTCCACACTCTTCCATCTTACCTCAATTCTCATTGCACAGACCACAGTATTCAACTTCTGAGTAGATCAGAAACTCCCCCTCCATTGCTTACGGATTTTGGTGCAGACTGCAGCCCAGAGACCCGTTTGCCCGGATGCCGCTCACTAACAGCCTGCTGCAGAGCATCCCACCACCGGCATCCCATCCCGCCAGCAGCTCGGCCACTCCTCCTCCAGCCAGCGCTGGGGTCCCCCTGCTCTCATGAAATCTATTTTCATTAATATATGTATTTGTGTCACAGGCAGAAGTTAGGAGAAAAAACCCATTTCACTACTTTGAGGTTTCAAAACAGCTTTATCCTCTTTTCCTCTGTATGGTCCCTCTTAATCCTGCAGGAAGGAATTACAAACCTAGCTGCTCCTGGAAAACGCCTGGCCTCAGCCATTAGTTATAGGTACAACTAATTGTACAACATTTGCTGGTCAGTATTCCTCATCACCACCCCTATGAGAAAGCAAGTTGGAGCCATAGGCGCTGCAGCAGTGAGGAATGCAAAGAAACAGTGGTCCTGCTCATGCAGGCACCTTCCACAGATCACTGCTTCAAAACAACAACGTAACAGAAATGCACATTGCTGAACTGTTACCTCTCTCATTCACAATAACCTCCTATTTTCTGGCAGGAATGTATCCATTTCTTTTATAAAATTGAAACTGCAGCATACCCCGTGAATCTGTTTTCAGTCTGAAGCACCCTTCTCCAAATTAAACAAAAGATTGATTTTAATAACTTAATTGACTTTAGGGTATTTCATCCTACCACAGAAAACTAATATTTCATATATATAGAATAAATTTTAAAATATCTACATACAATGAAATATACTTGCAGAGCTTATTCACAAAAAACCACATTCTTCTCCATTCACTAAAAAAACCCCCCTACATAAAAATCACATCAGGAAATGCTGAAATCCCTCAACTGTGTGGTAACCTGAACCTCAAATGCAGCCAGTATCCTTCTGTTAACTACCAAATTTGCCCACGTTTTAATTGATGAGAAACACATATCCAAAGTAAATTTTCTTTTTATAAATTATGCTAACTGCCTGCTAAAATTTGCTCTGCTTTTCTTAAGTGTATCCTTCTGGGAGCTCCCTTGTATGTGGGGAAGTAAAGGTCTAAAATGGTTAATCAAAGGCTTCTTCATGAAGCTACTTCAAAAGTCAAGTGGCAGCTTGACAAAGCAGTCTCCTTACAGAGTTATACTGGGTGATTTCAGACAGGCTTTCAACAGACAGTGGAGTATTTGGCATGTGGAAGACCACCACACCCATAAGGGACAGTTGCATCCCTGCTCATCCTAATCACGTTCTGCAGGCTGCTACAGCTCAACGCATCCCATAGCCTGGCCTTACCAACCCGCTCGACCTTTAAAATTCAGGTTTTCACCAAAGCTAACACAGTGCCCTTGTGTATTTCTGGCACTTGAAACACTCAGGCAGGTCTCATTAAATTGTGTTATCATCGGATGAACACCGGGCGGTAGAAAACCCTCTCCAAGTGGTGATGCCTTGGGAATCTGCTTGCTGTTTGCCCTGAAGTGGGCTTCGGTAGGAGGAGCAGGACGGCAGAGCATCAGGGCCAGTTCCCGAATTACGTGGCTCTCCACGCAAATGCTTGCACACAGAGAAGATACACCTCCATGGGCACACGTGTAAACATGCAAGAAGTGACCCGAGTACTCTATGACAAAATGCGTTAATTAAGACAGCAAGTGTTAAGCAGCTCCACGACCCTGTGAAAAACGAGGACTGCAAACAAGAGCTATGACAAGATCAGCACACTGGCACATCAAGCAACTGAAGGATCTAATTAGCTGGAACAGCCATTATTTATAAACACAGATTTCCAATTTAAAAAATGGAAGATGGAGACTTTATTGCCTCAGTCCCGCACTCTGCACTGACTCCTGTGATTTACAGGGAGAGGAGGGAAACCACAAATTTATGATCTTAATATTCTTGAGACAATTCATTCTGCCTGCCCAGCTATTGTAAACATCCAAAGACTATGGGAAAATACGGGATCCATTTTAGAGTGTGGTATTGCTGGCGTAGCAGGTACACCACTGAAGGATTTAAAAAACCATCAAGATTCCTCTATTGCATCTTGCTGCCTCTCCTTTTCACACGTTTCCCTCCCCTTCAAAGACATGTGGGTCACTACAACAAGTTTCCTTCTTCAGAGATGATACACCATGAACTGCTGGGTAAGAATGGAGTTCACCTTATGAAAAAGAGGAATTTCAACTTTGTTCACCTCCTGGTTTACCTCAGGGAGATAATTTTTTATTTCAAGTGAGTTTGACAAAAGCCTGAGGTGGGTACAACAAATGAACATGGGTGTAAAACCTGTGGAAGGTAGCGTTGGCCATGATAATCTCATAGGAAGGAAACATAACGCAGAGTAAAGTGGGATTGATCTGTGGACCCTATTAGACATCTCTATAAGAATTGTGGAGAATACACAAAAGGAGCTGGAAGGAATTTAGTACAGTATCAAAATGACTATAATTGGGCAATAAGAGAGGCTCAGTAAATAATTCACAAGACTAGATTGTTAATACAGATGATATAACTTACTGAGAAAGGAGGTTATGGAAATAAAGAAGTGCCCTCCACATCAAGAGAGTATTTGCTCTTCTAGGTCCAGTCTGTAAAAGGGAGACAGACCTGCCAAAAGTCATCACGTAAAAAAGAGAAGCAGAGAGCACTACCATAGCACAGGTCCACCAGACACCGAATGAAAAACAAAGTAGAGAGGTTGGATTTTTTTAACCAGGAACTGGAATAATCAACCAAAGCACAAGATGTAAAGAAGTACTGCAACTACTCAGATATGTTATAGGAAATATATTTCAGAGCACAGGTTGTCCAGCAACCTTGGAGTGTGTTGGTGATAGTAGCAAAGACCACAGTTCGGGTGCAGGATGCTCCAGCACTGAGAAGCCCCCTAAGATAAGGAAGGCAAAAGACAACTTGCATGAAGGTGACAATTAATTCTTCAGGGAGAAAACAACACAATAAAGACAAAGGACTTTAAAGGAAGGACACTTAAAGATCTCTGAGGCTTGACAGTACAAAAGGACCAACAGCTGCAAGTCAAAGGGGAAAGGAAGGTATAGGGAGCAAACATTTCCTTGAAGAAATTATGTGAGTGAAAACTATCCCAATGCAGAAAAAACCTAGGAATTAACCTGGCTAAGTCATAAGCTGCTCAGTGATCTCAAACTCAAGAAGTATACACATATACACAGTCGGAATACCATGTGAGTATAAAAGAATAACAAACACTGAGAAACAGATGCAGACTAAAGAAAAAAATTACTTGGAGCTAGCAAAGATAGCAAGAAAAGGTTCTACAAGTCCATTTGTAATAACAAAAAACCCAGGCAAAATGTTGCTCTACTGCTCAGCAGAGTAGAAAAGCTATTGACAGATGATGCCATAAAAGCTGAAGTATTTAATGTCTTTTTTTGCTACAGTACTTACTATCTTTACCTTGCTGCATTCAACTGGCAGCTAATATCAGAGGCAAATAACCAAAATCTCAAGACAGAACAGGGAAAGAAGATGTTGGAAAGTGCTTATAAAGATTAGATATTTTCCAGCTGACTGGGCCAGATAAAATTCATTCAGGTATACATAGGTAATGGGCTGAAACAACCTTTTTAACAACCTCTGTCTTTGAAAATTCACAGAGGATGGCGAGACACTATTTGGAAAGGGCAAATGTTGGGGCTACTGTTAAAATAGTATAAAGGGAGAGAAACAGAATTACAGACTAATCAGTTTAACTTTGATGCCTAAAAAATGCGGTAAAAGATCAAATGATTTCTACGCACACAAAAGCACGAAGATTTGTAAGGCGCAGACAGCAAAGTGGTTCTCAGGGTGTAGGGAGACCCGCTAATTCAGTTCCTATCAACTGCAGTCTAGGGAGCAAATGCTCCCTTGCTCATTCCAGCAAACATGCTCGTGTTTAAAAGTCTTAGTACCACTGATCACATCATCAGCACAGACAAATCTTTCATGTTAGTCTCTTAAGCCTTAGGGGTTCCCAGAGAAATAGCCTTCCATGTAAATCAGGATGCTGAATCCCATGCAGATCAAGCATTTCAGAGAATCTTCCAGGATTAAGATGCATCTCCAGAGTCCCCTTGGACCCAACACATGTGTTTGGTGCTCCCGGGGAGTGGACACGGGGTGTGGAAGCCTGTCACTGCCACCATCCGACCTTCATTTGCAGCTCAATCATTTCAACACTCACGACAAAGATTTCAACCAGAGGTGCTATTTGAAATATGTAATTATCCCATTCGGAATTTCACATTCCACATTTCAGACTAGCACTCCTTAGCAAAAATACTTTTATATACAGGTTTCTGGACTCACATCTTTAAAAAAAAAAAATCAAACACCCGCAGAATTCATTATTCTAGGAACAGTGCACTCAACTTATTAGATATCTCCCAATAGGATGGTGAAAACCATGGCATAATAAGGTTGTGGACAAGAAATGTATTCCAGACAGTCCATTAGTGATTTTTTTGTAGCAATGCTATAAGGCTTTCCTGTTTATTTCAGAAAAGTACAGTACAAAAAAATATATATTTACATACATATATAAAGAATCAGATTGAAATCTGATTAAATCTGTTAAAGAAATCACATCTCAGATTAAATAAAAGACCTGAAAGTCAATCTCCCCCTGACACACTTCATTCTGGTAGAGATGTCCCTGCTTCCAGGGGCAAACCAGGACAACTTTATGAGAACATTCCCCCTGCCCAGCTGCACCATTTTCAAATGCAGTGCAGCATATGGAGTATTTGTTCCCATTTTACTGTATTCACAAATCAATCATAAAATTTTAAGAGTCATTTCTTGGCATCCTGATGCTTTGTCGGGTGCTTACTATAGGACGGAAATGGTTAAAGAATATTCTTTGGGTTCCTGCCTCCCTGAGAGCTAAACTTACTGCAGACAAACCACCTTCTCAACCTATTCACACTGCGACGCAGGAAAGGCTGGTGTTGACTGAAGTAGATACAAAAATTCTGCCTCCAGGCCCACGTGTGCCACTTGAACTGATTTCAGAGAAATATACGTGCATCAGCCCTGACTCTCACATCTCACACCCAGCATTTAGGATCGGATGCCTCCCCTTCATCAGCATGAACCACAAATAACTCCACTGAAGTCAGTGGGATTTTGCTGAGGCAAACCTCTTGGAATAAGGACATGAAGCTATGAATAGTTATTCAAAAGGAAAACATATGATAGCAAAACATAATCTACTCCCAAGAGGATAATACAAGATCTACAAATGGCACCAAGACAAACATTTTGCCCTCTAAAGCAAGGAACTATTTAAAGAACAAACATGCCAAAAGAAACCTGTTAGTAGAGTTTTCCTGTAATACAAACTTTTGGTACGCTTAGCCTATTATTTCTATTAAAAAGTGTCTTTTTTCTCCAAAATAAATATTCAAGTAAATAATTTACTATTGATTAATATGTATCCTAGGAAAACCAAACTCACAATTTAAAACAAGGTTATTAGCAAAAGCATGATATCTGAAAATGTTTGGGGAACTAAGAAATTCTCTCCTAGGACTTTCAACAAGACTGAACACTGAAAACACCACTATTATTTTGCAATCCATGCACAATTTATTTCTGTAGCAGGAAAAATATTAGCCTCACAAACATCTTTAGTTAATCAGAAGCTACATAATCATAGAATATTAACCTGATTCCAAAGAAATGTATAAAGTTCAAATTAGTATTCACACTGGATTGTCAGAGATGTATGTCCTGGTTTCAGCTGGGATAGAGTTAATTTTCTTCCTAGTAGCTGGTACAGTGCTGTGTTTTGGATTTAGTAGGAGAATAATGTGATAACACACCAATGTTTTAGTTGTTGCTAGGTAATGCTTACACTAGAATATTGTTTAGACAGCATAAAATTATCCTGACGGATAGCAAAAGTATAGCGAGAAAGTTACCATTAAAAGCATTAGTCTCCCGTACCTGAAATTCTCCAACCACTGGGATTGTATTACTGAGCCAAAAGATAAATTATGCAAGTGAGACACAGCTACCCATTACAGCAAGAAGGCACGAATGACCATAATATGATGTACTTACCTCAGGCTAACTCCAGAGTGGTCTGACCATGTGTTAGAAAAGACACACCTTTCCTGTAAGGGGAGCACTTTCTCTCCACCCCCTACAGATTTTCTCTCTCTCCCCCCTCTCCTCCCCCTTCTCTCCCCCCCCCCCCCCCCCGCCCGGGGGGGGGGGGGGGAGCAAGAGAATGGCTGTGTGGTGTTTAGCTGCCTGCCAGGTTAAACCACAACAATATATTAAATCCATAATTACAGTAATCCACAGCTGCTTCAACTGTAGAAAATAATGAACTGCCCAGTGAGAACTGGTGTCCATGAAATGGAAAGAAAAGGCCATCTGTTGTGGAGCTTTGCTCTGACTTTATACCTTGAGCACGAAGAGCTTGATCTTCTTTGACACAGTCTATATGTGGATTTATGGCTACAAGCAATCCAAATAACCATGTCACCAAACAGAAAGGATAAAAATAAAAAACTATGATGATTTATGGCTTTAAATTATGCATTTTAGTTTCTTCCCTAAGACAGCACTTGTCACTCACTTCTTAAATAGACTTATTTAAATGTCCTAGAACGAGAAGCAAGTAAGTCAACAAAATTTGTAATGTAAAAATTACATGTTCTGTTCTCCCTCCCACTCCCCCCAACATTAGTCATATAGAAATGTGTGACATTGCAGTGAGCATACACACGAATGCTGGCATGCTACTCGTTAATCTAGGACATGGATCAGAAGAGGTGAGAATAAATGCAAAACAATTATTTTCCATCTTCCAATGAGGGAGTGGAAAGTGAAATACTTGTACAAGTCTTTTTTTTTAATAACTAATTTTAATTAATTAATTAAAATTAACAAAAACATGCTCCATGTGATATAGCCAAGCAGTCACTCATTCTACAGATGAGGAAAGAAACAAAGCACAGAAACTGATTTGTCAGAGATTTCACTGCAATTGGCAGAGCTACAAGGAGTGCTCTGGAATCTGGACATCTAATTAAAAGATTAATTTTATCAAGGCAAGGGGGAGCATTATGATTATCTTGTCTGGCATCTTGAATCAGGACCACAGGACTTCCCTGTCTCATTGTTTGAATGAATAAGTCATTTTGAAAAATATTCGACTCTGTTTCAGAGACAGAGAATCTTCCATAGCCCTTGGAAGTTAATTATCCTTACTGTTAGAGGATAAATTCACATACCACAGAAAATGTTCACATTATTTCTAATCTGAATCTGCTATTATCCATGACTTTCAGCCACTGAATCAAGTAAAATGTCTGCTCACCTACATTCCTCCTTCTCATGTAAATACATGCAAATTGATCAAATCACCTCATTATCTTCTCATTGATAAACTCAATAGATGGAGCTCGTTGAATGGCACATTATTACGTCACATTATCGTGCACGCTTTCTAATCTTTTCAAGCATTCATATGGTTCTCCTTTGAACACTCCTATTTTCCAACTTTGTTCTTTAGGGGTAATCATCACAGCAAGGCAACACACCACAGAGGAAGACTTACTAATACCAAAATCACTTCCTTATTTTTATTAACCATTTGCATTATGCTTATTGGCTCACCATTGCCTTGAGATCTCATGTACAGTTCATGTAGCCCCTAAATCTTCTTTTATGACCTAGACTGTGCAATATTAGATATATAGACTTACAGTTGATTATACTGAAATGCATGGCTCTCCTTATGAATATACCCACTCAGCAATTTCTATTTATAATTATTCAGAAGTCTATCATGCAACTCGAGTTCAACCCCTTTAATATACACTGTATTGATTTGAAAGTATTCAAAATAGCACATATATCAAGTCAAAACACATATTCTTCTTGTAAGTTTTGGCTAAGCGCTATTAAAACTATTACTATTGATAAAACAATCAAATGCTTCGATTCATACAGCCATGAAGTGAAATCCTACTCGGAAGGAAATCAAGTATATTCTCATCAATGAACCTGGACGATGGGACAGAGTGCACCCTCAGCAACTTTGCAGATGATATAAAACTGGGAGGAGCACTTGATATACCAGATGGATGTGCTGCCAGTTTGAGGGACCTGGACATGCTGGAGAAATGGGCCAACAGGAACCTCATGAAGTTCAACAAAGGAAACTGCAAAGTCCTGCACCTGGGGAGGAACAATCCCATGCACCAGTACACACCGGGGGCTAACCAGTTGGAAAGCTTGGTTGAAGAAGGACCTGGGGGTCCTGGTGGACAACAGGCTGAACATGAGCCAGCAATGTGCCCTAGCAGCAAAGAGGGCCAACAGCACACTGGGCTGCATTAGGCAGAGCACTGCCAGGAGGTCAAGGGAGGTGATCCTTTCCCTCTGCTCAGCACTGGTGAAATGCACCTGGGGTGCTGGGTCCAGTGCTGGGATCCCCAGTACAACAGAGACAGAGACATACTGGAGTGAGTCCAGTGAAGGGACACAAAGACGATTAAGGGATTGAAGCATCTGTTGTAAAAGGAGAGGCTAAGAGAGCTGGGACTGTTCAGCCCAACAAAGAGAAGGCTCAGAGGGATCTTATCCATGTGTACTGTTGTGGTTTAACCCCAGTCGGCAACTGAGCACCACCCAGCCGCTCATTCACCCTCCCCCCACCCCCAGTGGGATGGGGGAGAGAATCAGAAGAGCAAAAGTAAGAAAACTTGTGTGTTGAGAAAAGAACAGTTTAATACTTGAAATAATAATAATAATAATAATAATAACAACAACAACAACAACAACAACAACAACAACAACAACAACAACAGAATGAAAAGTAAAACACAGAGAGAGAGAGGAACAAAGCCTGGGGCAGGGGTGGGGAAACAAGTGATACAACCGCTCGCTGCCCACCGACCGATGCCCAGTCAGTCCCTGAGCAGTGATCGCTGCTCCCCAGCCAACTCCTCCCAGCTTATATATTGAGCATGATGTCATATGGTATGGAATATCCCTTTGGCCAGTTTGGGTCAGCTGTCCTGGCTGTGCCCCCTCCCAGCTTCTTGTGCACCTCCTCGCTGGCAGAGTATGGGAAGCTGAAAAGTCCTTGACTTAGTATAAACACTGCTCAGCAACAACTAAAACATCAGTGTGTTATCACATTATTCTCATGCTAAATCCAAAACACAGCACTATACCAGTTACTAGGAAGAAAATTAACTCTATCCCAGTGGAACCCAGGACATATACAAACACAAATGGTGGCATCAGGCTCTTCTCAGTGGTGCCCAGTGAATGGCCAAGAGGTGATGGGCACAAACTGAAATACAGGAAATTCCATTTAACAATAAGGAAAAACTTTTTTTCATGGTGAGGGTGGTCAAACACCAAGGCAGGTTGCCCAGAGAGGCTGTGGAGTCTCCATCCTTGGAGATAGTCAAAGCCCAACTGGACTTGTTGGACATGTTCTTGAGCAACCTGCCCCAGCTGCTCCATCTCCAGCAGAGGCTGGACTGGACGGTCTCTCCAGAAGCACCTCCCACCTCAGCCCTTCCATGACTCTGTAAAAATATTTCCAGAGAATTCATTGGGATGGCTACTCCACCCAGAATATTTATTCTGGTTGTTTAGACATCTGCATATATGCACCCAAAAAATGTTTAGTAAATATATTAAGAATAATAAGAATAAGGGGAGTTATTACCCTAATAAAAGGAAATGCATTAGCACTTAAATTGCATATGCACAGATACAAACTCTGAATCTTAATTGTGCTAGGAAACCAATCATCATTATTCATGCCCTTTTTAGGAGAAGAATTAAGATTAGTGGGTAAATTAAACTGAAAATTAGCCACCGACAAAGCACTTATTTTATAACACTCCTGTTAGTTTTAACAAATAGGAAGCTGAAGCTCATTGTAAAGGTGATGTATTTCATAAAACCTGGAAGATACAAGCACAGACACAAAAGACAAGCAATAATTATGACTACCATGTCCACATGGCCATATCTAAAGGACATTGATATCTGGCATATGAGACTAATATCTCTATTTGCCAAAAGGCATGATTTAACTAATGGAACAAAGCAAAATATGGTTGAATGAATTACTAAAAAAAAATAGGTATGTCAAGATTTAACCCAATTTTTATGCTAATTGGTTGTAACTATTAACATAGATGAGCAGAATATTAAATTAGAAAATGTTAAAAAAGGTTTAAAAAATGCATGAAAATACTTATCCATTACCAGTTAACAGTGCAGAAAAATCTGGGTCCCAAATTACAATTTATGGTCGCAAGTGATTACTAAATATAAATGCCTATACAGCTACAGCAGCAGAGATTGCATCTGCTGAAGACCTGGCAGAAAAATTTCACCCAATCAGGAAGAACTGAAACATCTTCTTATATTACTATAATCAAATCTAAGCAATGGGGGATCATTTTTTTTTATATTGGCATTTAAAACAGAAGCGAGAGAAATAACACTGAAAATAATGGTTGAAATGTCATAAAAACAACTAACTTTACAAGAGTATTGAACTGCTTATTTTGCAAGCTAGGCATCAAGCATTTTTTGATATAGAAAAGCATTGCATTTTGTATTTTACTGAGCTCATCAAGTTCAACATGGTGAAAAAAAATCAGTTTTGCAAAATGACTGCAACTTTGTGCAACCCCCGAGAAAACAATGTTTAAAACTTTGCAACTGTAACCTTGCATCAATGCAGCTCCTGAAATGAAAGCCTTCCTCAGCAATTAAAGTGCCTTAAAACCACTCCAAGGGATTTCTACAGGTGTTTCTGTGCAGATGCTTTTCCATATAGCAGTGGGACACAAGATGGTTTATGAAGAATCAGTTTTACCAGAAGCCTTTCATTCTGCTACTTTAGCTGAGGCAAAGATGTATTTATAGCCTATTAGACTCAATTAAATAGTAAGAAGCTTCCTTTCTTTGCCATTGTTCTCTCTCTCCAAGCAAAGAAAGAGTGAGTATAGTGGAATATTTTAGTCTAAATGGTCTCTCTTGATTTAGAGACATCACTTTCTGCCAAGCAGAAATCATCACAAGAACTAGAAAGATTTGGTCTGGGCTGAAACACTCTAAGAATTAGTTCTTTACGCAGGAGACCAAGACGACTCTATTTTCACCTGCTTAGAATTTTACCAAAATTCAACCATCTTGTCAGAAACTTGTATTCTAATTTAGATTCTTATTCTGAAAAAAAAAAGGTAGTCCAAATAATTTAATTTATCTGGAGAACGAAGTTAAGGAACAAGAAATTGCTTTTCCCATTGTAAAAGTCACGGTTTTGGCAAACGCTTCCTTAAATAGCTTCAGCTTGATACCACCTTGGTCACGCAGAGCAGGGGACTGCACACACAAAGTGCTAGTACTTATTGGGATGTCTCCAGGATGGAGCAAGGTATTGCTATCAGGTGATGGATGAAGACAACAGCACACAAGACACCTTATATACAGCTGGGAATTTGCATTTCCTACGATGTCCAGTGCAGAAACGTACCGGTATTGCTCATGTCCTCTTTGCTACCCACCATCTGACTGCGTGGTGTGAAGCGTGCTCAGAGGAACACTGCTTGGGACTGGTAGACCGAGGTTTGCTGCAGTCCTGACCATTACTTTTAGCTGAAGTAATATGTACAGATGGCTCATACAGAGCTGTTCTGTATTTACAGGCTCTCATACAGAAAGGCAGGTGCAGAGACACCAATCTGTAAGTTGCTCCTCAGGGTTTAGGTCACAGCACAAGGTAAATAAAGTCCTGCCCTTCTGCATTATGTTTTCATAACTGTGGGTAGAAGACACGTATGGTTAATTCTAAAAAGCAAATGTATAAGGATTTTTTTTAATGGACTTAAAAGAATAGGGGAAGCACAGTATCAGACACACACTGGTTCCCACCCTGCTGCTCTGTGCACATTGTCCCCCAAGAACTTGGGTACCTGCAGGGTACCCTCCTTTTTCCAATACTGAGCTCAGTACTCCTGAAAGAAATATTTCTGTAAATTATTCCAGTACAATTTCAAAACTCCAGAAAGCTTAATAAGTAGAAAATAGAGAGGAATTTTCAAATAATTCCGGAGTGTCAATGTAAAAAGTACTATTATTTTGCCTTCCACAGCCATAAATCACCTGCACATCACCCCCTTAGAGACCCAGCACACCCAAACACTGCAGCAGCAGGCAGCACGTCACCTACTTCTGTTCTGGAGCAGGAGCTTTGATGAGACGTCGTCCCCTGGAGCCCAACAGCCAAGTCCTGTTCTGATAAGGCTTTTACTAAACAGGATAAGTCTAACACTGGAAGCAATTCTTAATCTTTCATTTAGGTCCCTATTTCTCTTACGAGTGACCTTATAAAAATTCTGTATTAAGAAATCACATTAATAACTAGCCCCATGTTACATCCAGTGCTGCGATGAGGAGATAAGAATCAAGATAAACCACTTCAGTGTGAGAAAGAAAGTATGTGAAGCCGCAGACCCTCGGGGTAATCCAAGCAGTTCTGCCATGCCATTCACCCCGAGGCGCTGGAGGGATTAATGAATAGATGACACAACTGCAATTTGTTCCAGCCGTATTTACCGGAGTCCCCTACCGTCTCTTCAAAAGCTGGAACAAACCCTGCACACAAACAGCTAACGAGGAAAATGTGGCCGTTTAGTCCTTTAAACAATTTACTGCAGGGGCCTGATGACATTTTCCTTTAGCAATGTATATGGAACTTAAAATTTGTGAAGATAATGACTTTAAGATTCAGTGAGCTCTGTTTAAATGCAATTATGGTGCTTTTGCCTAGGTCCTCTCCTTGCTTCAGATTTGAAAAGGCTACTGTATTGACCCACGTTGCAAATAATGAGCTGGGAGCTAGCAAGGAAAGCGCCGCATTCACAGTTTATGTAAGACTAATCTAACTCCATTCAAGAATAAAGCAAACTTTTGTCTACTCTCCATGTGTGTGCTACTATAACACCAGTCTGCCAGGAAAAAAGATTTTTCTTGCCCATCAGACTTTGTGATCACGTGGGTGATAAGCAGCTGAAACATAAGATTATGGTATGACATAGTGTTTAAAAAGGCTACTGGAATCCTAAGATGTATAAATAGAGGAATAATAAAGATTGATTGTAGCAAAGTTATTATGGAATTGTTAATGGGAGACTGTGTCTAGTTCTTACACTTGGAATTTGAGAATCAAGAGAACATCTGAGGGTTTAAGAAAACAACAACAAAAAAGGAAAACAATTAAAAAAACCCCCAAAGGTTACAGTAGGAGAAGCAAGGATCTGTCTCAATTTACCAATGTTAAGGTCAAGTGGAAAAACTGGAGATGTCTTCCACACAAGGGTCTCTGTTTAGTCAGAAGGAATCTGTCACCCATAAACTCTCGTGGAGAACCAGGTTACTCTGAAATCTCTACTCTACTCACCAAAGTAACCGCTGCTGAGAAGGAAACCTTCCCTCCAATGAGCAATGCATGTTAACAGGTCAAACAGGTAAGGATGCAGAGAAGGCTCTGAAGCAAGAGATGCTTTAGTGACTCCACTGCTACGAACGACGTTACACAAAGCAGCCATTGAGGGCACAAAGAGGCACTACCTGCATGTAAGGCATGCCAGACTTTTCATAAGCCCGAAATATCTCCAGGATTATAGCAAAGAAAGAGCCAGGCTAGGTATTCAGCCAAGAGCGCACGGATGTTGTCTCCCTATCTCTATGTTGACACAGAGATTGGACTGCAGCTCCTCTTCCTAAAAAGAGCAGGAATAAGAGAAAGTTTTGGTAGATTAGTAACTGAGGAGAAAAAGAACGTCCTGCGCAGCATCTCAACCTGCTACAGAAAGTGTCTTTAACTTGGGATTCTGCATTTTTGCGTGCTGTTTTGTTTCCCAAGCTGAGGGACTTACAAACCAGCACTAAATAAAACACGTTCTTCAGTAAGAAAACACAAACCTTCCAGAGTGGACAGAATTGATGACAGAGAGTAATTATATAAAACACTTAATTAAATGGCACAGACTCAAAGACAGGGACTTCATTAAATAGAAAAGCAGCCAATTCAAATCCATAAATAGTTTCCAACGCATGTTCATTTTCTAGTGCCATTTCACTACATAAACACTGAGAGCAGTACCCTTGAGAGAAGGAGAGGCATAAATCAGGCCTCCAGTTAGGATAAACACCAATGCCTGGATGTTATTATTTCTTCCCTTGAAAAATGTACGTAGTTAAAGAATAAAAAAAGAATGTCTCTTGACAGTGTGATCAACACATCTTTGCTTATTGAGCCCAAATGCCTGCAAGCACATGGTGACCAGCTAATGCTCTCGACAGATGCATGCACAGAGCCCACCTGTGAAGTGGGCAGCACCTGCACATGAAGAGAAGTTTGCATTGGGTTGGGAAGCAAAGCATGTAGAGCAAGGTGCGATGGCTTGTCCAGGGCGGCGGAGTAGAAGGTGCACCATGCCACCGGGCTGCAATGGCAGCAGAGCAGAGCGACAAGGCTGTTTGCAGCAGGCTCGCCCTTGGTGCCTTCTCACCCGGCATTTGCAAAGGCAGTGGACCACCAGCAAAGAGATGCAGAGTCCAGGAGAAGCCTTTGGGGCTTTCCACCTCCTTTTCCAATCTTACCCTTAACCGGAGAGCCAATTTGTTCGCTTGTTTTCTTTGAGGAGTGTCTACCCTTCCTGCACATCCCTCAGTTCCCATTATCCACCCCGGATCTCCATTGTGCTCCAATGCTTTGCTGACACACATTCATGGAGGCAGCAACGAAAGCAGAATTGCATCGGTCTTTGGAGATATTTCTGTACCGTTCACATCACTTTAGTGCCTGACCAGCCAAATTACAGCAAATTAAAAAAGAAGGGAAAATAAGGAGGAAAGAGACAGATGCAGGAAAAAAGAACAAAAGGATACTAATTAAAGGGAGAAGAGTAAGTAAAGGGGAATTAAGTTAGAAAAAGGAAAGATTAAACCAATGCCAGGGAAATATAAGTTACCATTTAAACAACAGTTTCCTGAAACAGTTTAATTAAATATGCTAGTACACAGTAATTTTGTTTCTCTAGAGCACTAGAACAACTGGTTGTTAATCGCACTTATTAACAAGGCAGAAGGTCAAGTAGATTTCAGACTATTTTCATCACCAAATAGACGAAGAAACGGGAGCTGAGCAAGGAAATTATTCAGCCAAATGACTTGTTGCTGAAACACTGCGGCTGGGATTAGGATCCAGTGTTTCAGCAAACACCTCTTTCCCTGCGTTAGCTGCCAGAGTTTAATACCATCATGGAACAAAAACAACCACCAAAAACAAAAACAGAAAACCAAACACACACAGGCAAAAAACCCTCAAACATGACCAAAATAATTTCAGTGCAACTTTGAATGCATTTACCTAAGGGGGGAAAAGTGACTTCACAATACACTGATTTACAGATGTGAATAAGCAGCACTCTGCTACAAGCCGAGACCTCTGCCGGGGACACGCCGCCTCTCCGTCAACTCTAATCACAAATGCACACTGAGTCTTGGGATAACATTAAAGCATATGTTGTAGTCATCACTTTAGTAGTTTTTATATCTCTATACATCATCACATTGTACTACACCTAAACTGGGACATTTCAGCAGCATCAGACTTAAAGTTACAGCCGTGACCAGGTTTACTCCATACTGGGACAGAACCAGCAGACTCTATTGAGTGAGACTGCTTAAATGTTCAAACAGCTTCTTCTCCTTACTGCTTCACTTCGCAATTTCTTACTATTTTTAAGACCAGCCACAGCATGGATTAAATGTCCATGATATCACACTAAAAAAACTTCAAAGACGCAACTGGAAGTTATTCTGCTTCTGCATTAGAACCTCCTTGAAAAAGCTCCTGGTCTGAAGAGATAACAGCACAGCTTTGATTTTAAGCCTTTTGTATTGCTTAGCGTGTCTGTATATTAAAGTGACACAGCCTGAAGTTTTCAGATTTCACAGCGAGTCTTGAGATGACAAAAAGCACATACCTTTTTATCAGGAGTATGTAGCGAAGCAACTTATGCAACAGAGCTTAATATTTTGGAAAGTTCCCCAAAATATTTAACCTTTAACTTCCAGGAGTTTAAACAGAAATTTAAGCAAACCTGAGCCAACGTTTCTAAAGAAAAACAGATTTGAAATTCAGAGAAACCCAATATATCATAAAGGCTGGTCGTGCTTTCATTTCGTGCGGAGATTGCTGTTTTGCAGAACGGCAAGTGCCGGCAGTGCCCCAGGACCTGGACTGCTGCTTTAACCCGTCGACCTCAGGCACATGAACCCAAACCCCTCCACTTGGGCACATCTGGAGGACTGCTTTCTATGTGCCTGGCATATTAAGTTTCTTGACATCTCTCATGCACATGCCTCAACTGAAGACAAATGAGCCATCACCACCCTTGTGTGTCCTATCCACAGAAAGGAAATCTCAGACACAGGTAAAGTAAGTGTTTTGACCAAGGTTGCACAGCATGCTGATAGAAGTCAGACCCCCAACTCATAACCATGACCCCATGGCTCCTCGGTGAGTGCAGGGCCACAGCTGATGGAAAAGTTCCTTCCAGGCTTATTTGCAATGGAGTTATTCTTACAAAGCGTGTTATGTATACCCTGCAGGCGTCAGCTCAGGAATAGTTGTGCATCCTTTACTCCAGGGAACACACATCGTCTTTTGGATCATCACTTTTCAGCACTCCAGCACACAATGCATCTTGTGAGAAGAATAATATTGCTCAGATTTTAATCAAAAGCAACAGCAAGGTATAATAAGGCTGCTCCTATGAACCAGATTAACACGGCTAACAAGCAGCTTATCTTATAGCCTTTGCTTTCAAAAACTCATTGAAATATCTACCTCTTGTGAATAAATTACTCATGTTTTTCTGATTCAGTTAGCTGACAGCCTCTGAAGTATACAGTTGGAAGTTGGTGAGATCAAGATTATTTTCTCAGCAAAAAGGGCTGGTAGCAAATCTTTCTTTTGCTGTCACTCAGTTTTTGATTTATTATTTTCTGTATTCATGAATATTTTTTTTTCCCAAACTCTTAGGCACTTGGTCTCTTTGGCAAGATGCTATGCTCTGTCTTTCAGCCTGGTGCTGTGCCCTAACTTCAGTATTTCCCCCCGAGGATGGACAAACTCTGGGTTTCCCTCTCCCCTCTTCATTATCTGTACTCCACCTGCACAAGCACTATTCCCTCCCCTGTTGTTTTTTCCATGCCACACAACTGATGGAAGATATAACAGCTTAAAGCACACTGAGCTGGACCTATGTACCACAAATAGGCTCCACTAACAGAGTCTGGACTGCTATCAGAGGCACATACAGCACTGTGCACTGAACATGCAATGAATACTGTCTGCTGTCCCGAGGATTTACAAATCCCACCTCTCCTGCAGTGCTTTTACTTGCTGCTATATACTTCTAATTCCTTGTAAAATAAACAACCTTTTCCCCCCGCAGAATGCTTGTATTAAACCAACATGTTCCTTGTACTGAGACCCTACATCCAAGCTTGTACCGCGTCTGGTACAGTTTGAGGCAGAAGAAACTATGTACAGATTGCACAGCAAAAAAAGATTTGCTGAGAGGCATGAACAAGCAGATGCATTTCAAGGTAAAATTTCAAAACATGCAGGCGCCACCAAAAAATCCAGAGCCCAGAACAAAAGAGGCAGATCAGCAGCATAACTGGGGATGACTCTCAGATAAGGTCTCATGAGGTGAGGTCTCTACCAATACGTTTCCCAGATGCTTCCGTCCACATCACCGTCAGTAACTTTACCACCACTGACAGTATTGCTTTCTTGAAAATTTGCCTGCTTTAATGCCACTCTCTCTTTTTTCCCCCTGCTGCTAATTATTCCATCTGGATCTTTTTCACAGAATTATTCCCATCCCACCTGTTATTTTCCGGGAGAGTTTCAAAATGGTTGTCCAAGGCAAGGATCATGGCCGAGTCCCACTCACAGAAACCAAATCAGCTGTAATCTTTATGCTGATGACTTGCCAATCTACCTTGACTCTCCAGAGCTTTCTGAACTAAAATCCAAGTCGGACAGCTTTAACATTTACTTGGGGATATTCACACAGCGGTGCAAGATAAAGCAGTGGAAGCATAGCTCCTAATCTTCTCCCGCAAGTCCTCCTCATCCTCTTAATCCCAGAGACCAGGAGAACGCCAGTATTACTCTTAGAAGGACATATCCAAGGTGCTGGCTCTGTTTACTATACTTGATAACTAAACCATGTCTAAACCTTCCCAATTCTTCCAGCACATCCTCTAAAAATGCAGTTGCTTTTAAACCCATCTAGGTAACGCGTTCCTTCCAGGCATTGCATGATCTCAACTACTGGATCACCCTTCATGCTGCCATCTAGCTTTATTTCCAGCCATTCAAAATGCCGCTGCAATACTGCTTCTCTGCCAACACCGCTGTAAACTCTCTGTTTTGAGCAGAAGTACATACTAAAGGGATGAACTGTGGTGAAACCAAAAGAGAAGAGCAGAGTGGAAAAATATGCTACTCGAAGTGTCTTGACAGATCAGGACAAAAATGTGAGAAAATAATTTAGAGCAGGAAACTGCTGGAGTCAAGGCTTTCTGCACCAAAAAGTGGGCTGTTTCTTGGCGGCTGAAGTTGGGACACAAACAGAGAATGAGAAAACATCTGAAAGAATCCCAGTGTCACGAGTATGGTTGAAAGAAATGGTGCCAACACTGAGCAAAAAAAGGATAAAACAGGATTTGGGAATGTTGTGGGTGTGACAGAAACTAATCTAAATAGAGAAAAATAAGATACCAACAGGAAATGTTGGGGGGGGAAAAAACTGGCAGACACACAGTGTGTGGAAGACTGAGAAACCAGTTTTGGAGCCAACATACTGGTATAGTGCTGCAGCCAAAGAATAATGAGATTACTTCAGGAGAAAGTATATGCAGGGAGGAAAAGGGTAGACAAAAGGGAAGCCCAACCACCAAAAAGCTTGTTACAGAAAAGATAAATTTTAAGAGACACCTTTAGAGAGAGCTTTGATGAGGTTAAAAGAAGTTAGAGGTGCTCGAGGCACTTGGTAAATCAGAGAACATCATCAATTGCCTAAACATGGACACACCTGACTTCTCAACACTCATTCATTACAATGCCTTTCAGGGAGATGGGTATCCAAAGATCAATGCACCAGGCTACAGTTACATACAAAACATCACCCCATTTCCCCAAAGAGAAAGAAAATCATAGATTAGAAGTTAATGCTGCTGCTAAGAGCATCACCAACTTCTGGGAGACTTTCTCCAGGCAAATCCCCAGATTCTGGCATTACTCAGTGCCCTGACAGGTATTAAGTCACTACATAAACTTAGAGTCTATCGATTCCCTGTTTTCTGAGAAAAGCTTATTTGGTTGGGATGACTACTGAGAAGAGCACTAAGCTGGACTTCACTCAAAAAGAAACTTGCAGTTAAAAGTAGCTCTGCCAGCTGCAAAGCAACATAAAAAGCCCCGTGCGAATCCCTCTCTTGGTGTATATGCCAGCTCAGTAGTTCAAAACCAGATTAGTTTGCCTTGCTTGGCCTTTTGGTTGAATCTTGGCTATTTTTAATCCATCGCATTATAGAAAGGATGCAAAATAAATGCTGAGAATGAGCCTCACCTTAAAGAGCTACAGATACTTATAAACAAAACCAAAAATATCCTAAAATGAAAATGCATGAATCTGAGAGCAAATTAATCTGATGAGCTAAACTGAACGCACATGTTGCTTTTGTAGGCAAAAGGGCTGCTTTAAGGAAACATTTAATTTCATTTCCCACCTCAGAGGCTCACAAAATGTCAGAACAAAACATATAAGCAAAAAGCCCAAGAAAATTTAATCAGGGCTACTTCTGAACTTCTTATCTCAATTTCTGAGCCAATAAACTCCCTTTCCCTTACATGTAGATGCAATATCTTCAAAAAGAGCATTTTAGTGAACTGGTAAATCAAATTTGCGAGACCAACGACTGTAGGAAATCATGATAAAATGCTTGACATTGCCTGACACTTAAAAAAATATTCTAACAAAATCTGTTTTTCCCAAGTTTTGCAATAAACTCTACTGCTTGGAAATAAGGTAGAATCAAAGGGGATGAATGAATTCAAATACAAAATTATGTAATGAACGTTTTCATTGGATACAATTATGAGAGATTATATTTTTAAAGAACTGCAGATTAAACTACCTGAAGGTGAAATCTTTAATCCCAGCAACTAAAGTAATAAAGAAACAAAATTGAATTTGGCTTGATTTTATTCCACTGGGTAAAAAGCTATTTCACAAGGAAATACTTCATCACCTACATCCATACATAGGTATTCTGGAGAGCTTTTAAGTAAATATCCTGGATTTCTCTTCCATGAAGGTTATTTTGGTCACTATTCAAGTTTCACATACACATGAGGAACTACTGGCTATTTTTTGGTAGCAGTATGACATTTATCTTGCTATTTTTACTTCTCATTGCTGCGCTTTTGCCCTTGGCCTCTTTGCACAGCTTTCCCACTTCTATACCTCCCCCAACTCTCAGTTATTTGGCATCCTTTCTTCAAGCATCTAGTTTTATTCTCCTTAAACTCCTTAAATTCTTTAAAAATGTAAAATTTATGGGCTCAACTTTTCAACATAGCCTAGACACTGTGTTACTCAACCTCGTGTTCCCACTGTATATTTTTTGCATACCTAGACATTCTGAATATTAAAATCTATTTCATAGATTTTCTGTAGCAAGGGCTATATGATATGCTAGATATTATACTAAACACACACAGAACAAATAGAACAGTAAACCGCAGCTGTATCTGAAAACCAAACTATGTGCACTCTTCAAGCACCACATTTAGGTAATCTGACTGGGGTGGTATTAAAACTTCTTAAAATCATTTCAGGTGGTACTTTATACGCATCAGCAGGATCCACTTTATAGAAAAGGCTGTTACTGGTAGATGCAAGACAAGGGATAGACTGGTGGGACTCAGAAACAGTCCCATGACTGAACTCCAGGTTCTGACTCAACTGAAAAAATGGGTTTATAAGCAGGAACACTTCAGCCGGTCCCCTAAAGAACTTCAGTTCCTCAGGGGCAAGAGAAAAGGCATCAGAGCCCATAGGCTAAACCACCATTGCTGTTAATGGACCACGGTGTGGCTGAATGCAGACTTCTCCAGCTTAGGGAGGCAGTAGGGGATGACTAGAAAGGAAAGGCTTGGTACATGCTTGACAGATGCCTTCAACAAGAGGAGACCTTGCATGCTCTCACCTACAGTGCCAACAGATGATCCGTTATCGTCAACAGGACGCAGCTGCCTGTGCTAACGAATGTATGTATGCTATGCTGGCCTGAGCTCTAACGTGGACATGACATCGCGTCTCCCCCCGAGGCCAGTGACCCTGATCTCCCAGGCCCTCCCAGTGGGTCTGCCACCCCAAGAGCAGAGCAGACATAGAGGTCAGCCAGCATGGTGAGGTGGTTTAGAAAGGTTTCCCTCTGCAGTCACTGGTGGCACCTTCCTGCCAGAGCTGCCCTGTGAATTGAGGATTGTCACCTACAAGTTCAGGAGAGCATCTATATGCATAAGCTATCATCAGCTGAAACCAAGTCTCACACACCCTGAAACCAAGTCCAGCCACCCAGAAGAGCTCTATGCATTAGAGGGCATGGCTGACAGCTCTGGACGTAGATGGAAACTTCAGTAACACTCTTATTAGAGTTGCTTGTCCAGCTCAGTCTCATTAACGGCTGGTACAATACTATGGAGAGAGTGGAGCACTACAGATACAGTCCCTGCCTTCTCCTGGGTGCTGTGACCCATGCCGAAATTGCACACGTCAGCCTTCCCTTTCCTTCACCCTGACAAAAAAAGTCCAACAGAAAGTATGACACCAATGGGACCTGAGAGTCAATTCAGCCTCGGAAACTCCAGCGTGGCATGTCCACGAGGAGGGCCCATGGACCTGCTAGGTATTTTCCAGCTTTTTCCTAGTTGATTCCTGTGCTTTTTTATTGGTGGCAGCTATTAGCCTTTCTCAGTGCTACGGATCATAGGCATTATGTAAAATAAAAAATATAACTACAGGGTCAAGCTGTTAAAATATTTTTGTAGTTAGGCATCCAAGAAATAATCTTTCACTTAAAAACAAAGTCAGAAACCCATTCATTCAAATAATGTCTCTTAGTGGTTTAGCATCATGTACTTTTTGTAATGAAATCAATTAAAAGAAAAACCTGTGCTCTGTTATTCTCTTTCTTACCAAATATTGCCAAAATAACATGCAGATTGTTTCTTTCTAAAAGGACTAACACTTACTTTAACTTTGAAAGGGACCTAATATAACTTCCATGCAACTTTATCTGAGTATTCATCTAGAAAATGACTTGAGGTATAAATATGACAGAGAATTCAGGGTAAATCACATCTTTAACGTTTGGTTCTCCAGCAGTTCTGTGACTGTTTTCCTTTTCATTAAAGCTGTCTATGTCAGATTTGGCATTTTGAATTTTTAATAAAATACCAAATGTTATAACCATAAAGAAGGGAAGTAAAAGCTTTCCCTTAATTATTTCCATAACTTTGTTGAACTTTCTCATATTTTTTGGTACCTCTTGATCACCTCTAGCAATCACAGGTGATACAGGGGAAACCCAGCATAGGCAAACCCTGCTCTGGCTCTGCATCTAAAGTTTCTGCATCGTGGGAAACTGAGAGAGGGAATGAGAGAGGTTTCTCCTGGTGCAATGAGACCACCACTTTCCCTGCAGAGCCCGCCAGTGGTAACTAAATAAACGTGATGACAGCTAGAAATCTGTACAATTGCATTCTGTATTAATATGCAGAAATAATTTCATATCCTTAGTCAGTGGCTGCTTTGCAGCACTGACCTGTTCCTTTGCAGCAAACAAACAAGCCAACGAAGAAACTAAAAAGTGATTTTTCCGAGGAATGGGAAAGTAACTGGAAAAAATCAAAGAATTACCACTTTCAGGTCTAAATCTCTGCAAAAATCACAGTAACTGTGTATCTCCGAAAGAAAGCCTCAACCTTGTACCTCTGGTGTAAATAAAATATATTTTGTGCTGATCCCACTGCCTTTTCTGACTGCAATAAATACTTCAAAGAATTATCTTGGATTTAAAAATGGAGTATTTTGGCCCGCCTGAAGGCTATGTGGCATCATTATATGTTGCAGCGTAAACCCCTGCTTTGAGCTTTATTGCTAGTTTGCCTCATTCTGAGGAGTTAAAGAGCTCAATCAGGTCACAGAAAGACAAAACCAAGGACTTGTACTTAAATCATAGTCACTGTTTGCACAAAAGTTTCCTGGTAAAAAATGTAGTGACCATAATTAAAAAACTCTTGTAATTGAAGGAATATTGATTATGGCCAGCTACAGAGCAATGGTCTGGACAGAACAAAATATCTGACAATTCCTAAACCTCCATAAATGGAGGAAACAATCTCATTGTCCTGCATAGAACACAATAAACAAATAAAAACACAGGTTTGGGGGTAATTTACACATAGCTTCTAAATAAAGTGTTGGGAGCATCCCAGTCCTGGAGGTATCACATTCCAGGGGATAGTGTAATAATTATGGGCGGCGTAATTTAATTAATTCTTTCACAACTGCATGTATGCAGGCTGCAGCAGGTACATGTAGAACTGAAGGAAGAGAAAGCAGCTAGTCAGTCTACCTTAACTATCATTCATAAATCAAAATACAACCCACTGTATTTAAACTGCTGGAACAGAATATGCTTTGTAACTAGATAAAAAACCCCTAAGTTTATAGATCCTCTGTCAACAAGGAAGCGACGCAAAACATTATTAATACCAACATCCTATCCAGGGCTTTGTTTGCAGGTTTATTTTAGATAGGGGGAAAATTTTTTACAAGGTTCCTCTTTGATGTATCCCTTTTAGTATTATCTTAAGAGACATTTTTTGGAAGTAGTGTTCATCACAGAAGTGGACAGGATGTTTGTACATTTTGTTTTTGAAAATGGAATTATTGTATCCTGGAACAAATAGCAGTGCCTGATGTTCAAAACACATGCTTTTCATGGTAGCTGCTGGAATAAAAGTTGGAACAGCATTCAACCCATGACCAGGGGAAAAAACATTCCTGGTCCAAAATCCACCCTCTGGCAGGTTTTCACAGTCCCACGGACTTCAACGGTCTACAAGCACGCAGAGACATGGCTGGGACCTTGGGAAGCATGCGCTGCATACACTAAAAAAAGCAATGTTGATATAAGATTGGAAAAGAACAAGCTACAAATGATTGCAAACCCAAGAACTTAAAATGCAGGTGGTTTGGGAGAAGAAGGGAAGTGGGAAGACAGGAGTGTGACCACCACTGCATTTGCAACTGATAAAACACCAACTCCAAGAAAAGCCCCATGGCTATGCTTTTGTTGCAGCAGCAAAAATGCTTCTTTGCCATGCTTTTTTTCCATGCAGATGCAAGACATGCCTGATTTAACAGTGAGTTATCATCAGAAGGGACAGTCCTGCTCTCTCCCACCACCAGGCACACATTCCCATGTCACTTACATTACATCCAGCAAAAAAGCGGCCAAGGATGGCATTTGGATCAGCCAACTGATCTGACTGAAAGCTAACTGTGGAAAAAAAGAACTGGCATGAGATCTTCAGTCACACGAGTGACCGGATAACGGGCTAATCCTGAGGCTACACAACACCAGAGGACCGGTGTACCCACCCCCGCCTCTCAGGCTCTTATTCCACCAGGGGCCATCAGTAGTGTCAATCACACTGCCATCCAGGAGTGACAGCATGGGCTCATGACTCTCATCTTAAATATCTCAATATAGTTATAAAATTGACTGCCAAAAAATGCAGAAAAAAATATATGTGCAAATAGTGAATTCTAAATCTGTATAACTAAAGAAAAATAACTTCACATGCTACACATTAATTAGTTTCACAAAGTTCGTCTCCTTCCCTTCCTTCCACTTGCCCTTCTGCTCAGCTTGGCCTTTTCTGACAAATTAAGATACTTTCTGATGAAGAGCATCTTGGGCTGCCAATCAGGGTAATGAGCAAGTTTGGTTGGTTGTTTTAAATCTCCCATCTCATTTATTTCTCTCTGGAAGAATTTTGAAAGTGTTTCCCATTTTCTTTCTGTAAGACAGCAGTGGCAAATATCAATTCTGTGTTAATTTCATTCTGCATTAATAAGTTCTTCATTACCTCTTCTTACGACAGAACTGCTGAAAGGTCTGTGTTAATAAATCCCACATTATCTCTATTACTCCACATATTACAACATCTCTGTGAGCACTAAGAGATATTCTTTCCAGCTTTGTTGCCCTTGCCACTGAATCCAAATATCACATAATGAACAGTTGACTATAATAATAACATTTACTAGAAGGGACTTGCCAGCTTTTAGGAAGAGTCCTCATATTTCTGTATCTAGCCACTAGCAAATTTATAATGCTTAAACATTTTCACCTTCATCGCTAGTGTTATTTTTGTCCAAGAAAGCCTCCAAATGAGTATTAGCTGGACTGAAACACCGGATTGCTCTCTGGTACTTTTTCAAGATGCTAATTTATTGAGTACACCCAGAAGACAGAGCTTTGTATGTGTTGTAATAAACTGTATTATTTCTTAATTGCATTATATGTTATACACTTACAATGTCCAATATATAGCATGAGATGAAAGCAATATAAAGGAAAATCAACTTAAGTGAACGGTATATACAAGTTATCTTTATCTTCCTTTCAGTGCGACCTCAAGAATTTACAAGGAAATGTGAAGAAAGAAACACAGAAAAGCGAGTTTGCCCAAAGGGCCTGAAAGTGAGCAGGAGTGCAGCTTAGTTATGTGAGATTGGAAAAAATATTCTTTACAGAGCGAGCGGTGTAAGAAATCACAGATTTCTTTTGTGAATCTCAGTGGGAAAGGACTAGGAGAGTGGAGAGAGAAAGAATACCCCAGCTATAGTCTGCACAGAGTATACATACCTGCACAGAATATACATATGTATACATGCTTTTCTACTAGCACAGCGCATTCACAAAGCTGGTCTCTACTAACCACTGTCTCTCCTTCATGAAGGACAAGAACAGCCAAGTCCAAATATAAAACAAATGTTCAGTAGGCCAGTGCTAATACAAGAACTGTTGCATTTCTCCTAAATAAAGAACCAGAGACCAGATATCTTAAATGAGGGAGACCTCTCTATATATATATATAGCTACAGATAGATAGATATTAAGAGATCAGCAGGTGTTAAGAAACAGTTATCTCACTAACTGGAAGGATTTCAGGGGTAGTGACATTGGTATGTCTACTAAAATAACTGCTGACAGCTGTAAAATAAAGCACTGCGCTAGGAAAAAAAGCAGAAGAGTAAAAAAATCTGATAAAAGAATAGGAAATGATTTGTGAGTAAGTGAAGAAAAAGTCATCTGGTGCAGTTAGGAAGGTCACTACATAGAAGAACAGATAAAGGCACAGCTGGTTAACTCGCTGCACTTGAACAACCAACAAAGGAAAATGAAAGGAGGAGATGCAAGAACAACCTGGCTCAGCAGCAGGGCTGGGAGATCTCAAGGAACAGCTAGACTATGTACAGCAACATGAAAAGCACTGAGTTGGACTGCAGTCCTCCAGACAGACCTGTGCATGGCAGGGCCTTCAAAACCAGCAGGAGAAAAAGGAGATTGAAACCAGAGAGGACAGATCTCACTGACTTGCACAAAACCTTGGGCTTCTGCAGCTGCTGCTGGGGATCTGCAGGTCTGGAGATCTGGTGCAGGACAACAGGGCATCAGCTGGGACTCTGAAGGCAGATGCTGTTAGCCTCCTTCAAACAAGGGGATGTGTAACCCCTCATAGATTTTTAGAAGGCTCAAGCTGGAGCAAGATACCTGATATGAACACCGTATTTACTAACTTTATTGCTGTGTAAAAGTTGGAGCAAGATACCTGATGTAAATACGATATTTACTAACTTTATTGCTGTATAAAAGCCATCAAGTCTGCAACCAGAAGGACAGAACAGACAAAGTAAATTAAAAGCAATTATGAGAAGGTCTTATAAATAGGCTGATTCCTAAGTTTTACAGCAAAAAACATCAGGGAATTCAAAAGTATAAAACTGTAACCTGTGTAGTAATGGCAAGCTGAGTAGCAAATGATTGAATAACACATCAGAAAACTACCAGTACGGGTCAATACTTAAGACTAAAGTCCTACTGGCATTTTATTACCAAGCAGGCTCTTAATTTACTTATGGTTCCCTGCACTGCAAAAAAGGTTTGTTCTTCATTTCAGTTATAATGCATGTGATGAAGGGGAATCCGGCTTTCAGCTCAGGTTAGCAGCTTAAATTACTTCTTTGTTATTTTAAACAATTTTAGCTAATTCAGGCTAATCAAAAGAAATTGCCCTCCAAGTATGGCCGTCTGCAGAACTCACATACACCATGGCAGTGTTTTGGGAAAAGCCATAACATTATTAATAATAAAGGACAAAAATAAGAAGGATAAAGAAACTTCTATTTAAAAATAAATGAATGTAAGTAACTACCTCCACACGTCTAAATTGCTACTCCCCTCACAAATGGCTTTTCTCAGCTTACTGAAATTCACATATTGTCTCTGCGGTAGATGTAGTGTTGGAAAAATAATTGCAGAAGATGACAAATGAAGTAAATTATACCCAAACTGTGGCTATAAAACAAAAAAGCTGTCTGCTTCATGTCTGATGTTTTGAGGTATTTTTAAGACTAGAAAGTTCAGAGGTTAATCCAATAAGTACAATGGTATTCACCAGTTTTAGAACCCATGTAACATCATTCTTAAATATACCACAACCCACAACATCTACAGAGAAATGTAATTTATCCTGGCAAAGGGAAAATCCTGCTCAAAGCCCTTCCAGAAAAAGACTGCACAAGTTAAAATTTAATGAACTGACTGAATAAAAAGGATTTTGAATTTATTAGAAGTCCAGACTTGCTTAAATGAAATAGCTGTTTCATTCTGAGTTCTTGGATACCGGGTTCTGAGTCAGAAGATTAAAATCTTGAGAAAGAGGCGAAGTCGAATTTCGACCTAAGGAGGCTCCTCAGCCCAGCGGAGATGCATGTTTGGTGGTGGTGATGATGCAGGTATCGATTCTGGTCACATTTTAAACATCTCAGACCAGCTCCTGGCTAATCACAGGAATGATGGCACTAATGTATTAAAAAGCAATTATACCTTCTTCTGCTTCCAGCAGGCAGATCTACAAACAGTATTTATTACTTATTCTCCACTTCATTAAATATGGGTTATTATAGAAGGGAAACAACAGCGGTGTAACTATTGTTTACATCTAACCCAGAACTAGTTTTATGTACCAGAGGGAACAGAAGTTAAATCACTAGAATTATGGAAATTAAAATACAAAGTGCTTGGCACAAGGTATTACTTACTATAGGCAAAGGTTAGCATTACTATTTTCTTTACTGGCCTAACTAAAGGCTGAATGCCAGGCAAAATAGGGAAATAAGTTGTGACTTGCGAAGGGAGAGCATCTCTACTTAGAGACTTCCTCTTGGGGAACTAAGGGCAAGGGCACAGCACTGTCCCATCACTGTCCTCGGACATCCTCCCTCCTGCCTTCAACAGATCAGCAACTTTAAAAGTTTCCTTCAGGAGTACAGAGCTGAAGACGAAATCACAACCATGCATTTTAATTTAATCAGATGAAATTATTTTTTTCTGCTGTTAATGTGAAATTAGCATCACATTGTACCTTAAACTGCCACTGGGAAAGTAAAAAAAAAAAAGATACAAATTAAATCTAAAGCTACAGCTAATAGTGTGAAAAGCATAGAAACTGAGCGTATGGGGGAAGCGTGGTACACACTACAAGGATTGGAAACTTAACTCCAGCATTTTTGAACTTAGGGAATTATAGCCTTAAGAACGTTCTTTTAATGCTGCTTGAGTGTGTGCTTTTATAAACATCCTTAAAACATTTAAAGCAAATGGCATTTTCCTATACTTGCTGTATTTGTGAGTGCATGTACCTCTTCGCAGTTGCACAGTTTATTGAGCATATACTGTACAATGTATAAAAACTGTTAATCATGGGGGGGGTTAATCCTGACAAAAGCTAAAGTGGCCAAATTGCTGCTGACGTGTGGCTCACATGTCAGGTTTTTGTCCCTAAATTTTCAACGGCATAAACATTTAATAAATAAATTTCAAAAACATAATGAAAACCTTAGCGTAGAACTGAAGGATGCTGCAATAGAGTTAAGATTTGAATTTCAGATGTAATTTTTGCTTCAGATGTGAATGCAAAAACATGTATGAATACAGAATTGAGTATTTTGAATGGATAAGCAATATTTCTAAATGTGAATAAACTATAAATGGAGACCAAAGGCTACATTGTGGATACTCCTGTAAAGTGCTGCCCATGCAGAGCAAAGAATTGACCACATAACTATTATTTCAGCTGCTGCTAACATACAGAATTATTTTTAAAAATCTGCAAGATTTGTTTCCACTTCAGAAATACTTCATGCTAAAGAAATTCCAGTTGCCTCCTGGTCACACTGTCACCCTTTCTTAGCTACAGTGAAATCGACTTACACGTCAGAGTAACTGGTAAAATTGTGTACTGGCCTTTTGAAGCCCATTTTGGATTTTTTCTTCCCAAAACTGTGATAACAGTTCTGCTTTGAAAGTTAAAAAGAAACGTCTGGGAGGGAGAGCCTGGCCTGCCAAAGGCAACATGAAGGCAGCGGGGCAGGATGGTAGTAGAGACCTTCTTCCACGTTCACTGCTGTCCAGTCGCCTGCCGATGAAGAAGAGGCAGCTGGTTGAGCAAGCAGGACAGCCGCCCTGCCAGCGATCAGGTAGATAAAGTCCATCCCAAGTCAGGAGAGCTATGCAAGTTTCTGCCAAAGGACAACAAAACAAGTACATCAAGCAGAACGTACTGAATTCAGTACAATAATTCTATGCTGCTATTACCCAGGAAATTCCAAAATGAAACCTGAAAATGACATTGCAGCAGGATGGATGCAGACTGTGAAATCAGTCTACTGAAACAGTCCTACTGTACTATGGGTTTGCTGTGTCTGTGTTATTACTCAAGTCTAACCTCTAATGTTTTTGTAGATGCTAACTTAATATATGTTATCTCCATTTAATAGAAAATAATTACAGGACAGTGAAAAGAATATTTTTTGTTGGCTTTTCTTGTTTTTATTTAGTGTTCCCTGCAGTAAGGCTGCTGCATTAACATCAGTCATGGATTTCCTAGATTAAGGAAGACCTAACATTAAAGCATTTCAGTAAGACAAGAACAACTTGCATCTTTTGCCACACTTACAACTACTATAGCAGCCTGCTACTTCTCTAGTGCTACTTTTGCAATGCAATGTTTAAAAACCACAGATGAACTTTTTCCTTCTATAAAATAACTCCGAAGATGGAGCAAGCGAAAAGTGGAAGAAAAAGTATGGGCTGCAGTTCCAAGCATGAACAACCCTGGATTCAGCAACGCCTCTCGTAGCCCACTCTAGCTCATGGCCCTTCCTACTGCATCCAGAAAACACTGGTCGCTGCTTCAGAAATGCCAAAAAAGAGACTAAAATGATGCATGTGCAGCAGAGCTAAAGCACAGGTGAAGCCGTTGCTTTAGGAGTTTCCTGCTCCGAAAGTGGGATTTCTCCATCTATCTGTGCACGAGCACCAATGACAGCATTTGGTGACACAGGCTGCAGGCGGGTTCCTGCACAACAGGCTCAGAAGTGATCCATTAAAGATGCTTCTGATAGTAACACATCACCCCTTAGTGCCAGCGAAGTGAGGATGCTCTCAGGATCTCTGACATACATTAATTCTCTCAAAAATTTCATAAAAGTTGCCTGTACCATTTACACTTCATTCAGGACCAATCTAAGGTAATATTTTGAATATTTTAGACAACATATGCTATAATATATACACACACTTTCCATATATATTATAACATACATATAAATAATATATTCAGCATATATACTGCTAGGCAAATACTACACAAGTTCTTGCTTTACATACATTACAACAAAATTTATCTTTCAAAAGCTGTCATCTCTTTAAACTAAGAAGTCAAATCAGAGAAAAGAATAACTGTTGAAAGATAAATGATGCACATCCATTTCCAAGAAAGCTAGACAAAGAGATACAGGAAGATGCTCTTCTTTCTTTTTTATTATGACAAACCCAAGCAGTTTTCTTTGTTGTTTTTGGCACAACAGTAGTGGTAAAAAGAAGATGATTTGTTTGGGTAAGTTGGAGGTGGGGGCTGTTGTGTTTTTCAGAGACTTGATATTCTGCCGGCGTTGCAGGCTGATGCAAATCTGAAGCCTGGAAATGGCACAGAGAAGACATGATTTGTTATCCCAAGAACAACATTCATTCTTAAATGTTGCCAGTATCACTTGGAGAAGGACAATTTTCTTTGCTGCATTTGTCCATTTTTTTGTGATGATGTATGCACTATCAATATTTATGTCTGTACTGTACATGTCTTTGATGGGACCAAGAGAAACATTATGCACTGATAGGCTTTAATCTACACAAGTACATTTACAGAGACCGTGCAACATTATTACTGCAAAAACAAAACAACGGGCTTAAATACAGTTGCTGAACTTGGTACACTGAATATAAAAATGACAAACCTTGTGTATACAAAATCATATCCACAATAAATCCACATTAATATGATATGTTTTAATAAATTCTTTATCAGTGCAAGTCTGGTATTGGGCTTTATTATCTCACTATTCAAGATATGCATACAAATTAAATCAACTTCATAATCTTGGTCCTTAGCTTTACACTGATTATTGATATGCATCCACCATCTCAAGCCTCAGGATGGAAAACATTACCAGTTACTTAGGCAAAATGCAACACTACCCAAATGGATAAAGGTAAACTGTGCAGACACATGCTTTCTATCATCCCTGATCAGCTTTTACAACCAAAATCCCCCTAAAAATTGAAGGGTATTGCAAAACTCACCCCCCAAGGTGTGCTGCTTTCATCTATATCCTCTTATATGAGACAAAGCAACACTTCTGAAGTGTCCATTTAACAAGGAAAGCCTACCAAAGCAAACATTTCGCTGCACAAACAAGTTCCCACCTGGAAAAACAATATGAAGAAAAGTGAGCGATGTTATGTACCTTAACACAATCCAGCTATACTTCAACTAGGACAAGTAGTACAGGAACTTGTAAGGCATGAAATATATGTGCACACAGGCTGAACGACTTAAAAAACACTCTTTGAATAGTCTGAATACCAAATATCAGTGCCAAGAAGACTACAAGTTTCAGAGAAATACTGCTGAAATGACATTTGCTCCAAAACAGGAGACGCAGGTTCCTGCAGAACTCCAGGCTTCAGCCAGGCTCCCCACTTCTTCCTTCATCTTACAATTTGTAGGCTTACAGCTGCTTTTGCCTCATGAAAAGCATTTCAGCAGCAGAGGCACCTGTTTCAAACTGGTATCGCTTAGTCACTATGGTGTAGACAAGCAAGATGCATTTTTAGTGACAACTAGCACTGTAATTGCTGACAGCAGAGAGCTGATGATTTGCCAAGAGCAAAATAAAAAAAAAAAGCGTCACTTCTTTAAGCCACTTTTTAGAAACTTTAAAACCTCAATAATTTACTCCTACCTTCCTATCTGAAGCGTGTTGATCAGCAGCTCCCATTCCAGTGGGAAGCTGTCCTTCCAGGAGGAAGCTGTCAGACTGATTAATATGAATGTAAAATTACACTATTAATACTACCCAAGGGCAGATTTTTGCTGAATATAAACTGTCATAGCTGCTCCACTGAATTTTAGACTGCAAACTGTCATAAACTGTATCAAGAAAGGGATGTTCCCCTTCCATTTTCAGGAGCCAGGAGAAATGCTGAGGCAGGCAGGGAATGCAGGGAAGCATTTGCACAAGAGAGAAGAGGAAAGGAAAGCACCAGGAGAGATAACTGCTCAGAGCAGATCTACCTCTTCCCTTTCTGGGAAAAGAGGGGGAATAAGCTCTGCCCTCCCTTGCTGACACCACAGCTGAGAAGGGGTGTAAGAAGGAAAGAAGCCTGGAACAGGATGGTTCGAGGCAAAGGTGATCTTATGCTAACATAAAATTCACGCATTACATCCGAGTTCCACATATCCGGGCAGCCCATGATACAAACCTTGGTATTTCTATCACAGAAGGTCAAAAACCAACTTACGTATATCTATACATGTATACCATAGCAGTCTCTCAGCAGTCACCCATGAAGAACGAATGGGGAAACTAAAACAGTAATTAAAAGGCCAAAATAAGAGGATATAATAATTTCAGTGAAGTCTGGAGATTTTTAAGACACTCTTGTGAATTTTAAGTTTTGGTAATACTCTGCTGCCTGTGGTTTTCCAGCTGCTCCCCCTTAAGAACACGACTATACAGATTCTTATCTATTAGTATATTCAGTATAGTACAATAAATCTCATCTGTCACAGTCAACTTGACAAGACATATTTTCCTGCAAAACTTGCATGAAAGATAAGGGACAGTTATTCGTAACTCTGTTTTACGGGTACACCTCCTGAAAGCACCTTTAATAATGTACTATATTTTGGTCTTCACCAAAGAGTTACAACTCAGTTGTGAATGCAAGGTGTATTTTATATTTATGACCCGCGAGAAACTTTGTGACAGACCTCCACTGAAAATAGGAACTGGAAATAGTTCTCCCCAAAAAACCATAAAGCAGGGCACCCATTCCATTTCAAGATAATCACTGGACCCTGTCTGATATTCTTGCCAGGATGTTGGAGCTAACGAAGAGAAGAGGAATTTCTGCTTTAATCTAGCAGTCAGTTCTGGTCAGTGCATATGAGAAAAGTTTACTCTATATATATCCACACAAATGGTCTTCAAAGAAACAGCTTTAGCTGCAAATTAACCGTGACGTTCGTCAAGAACAAATAGCCTAGCAATCAACTATAAGCTATTTCAAGATCCAAATTCTTCTGTAAACTCAATGCAGGGTTGAATTTGTAACCCTACAGCAGGGTTAGATCTCAGACATAAATCTGGCCATGCATTTGCTGCTGGAAAGAAGGTTGCCAGATACTTTCTTCCCCAGCCCCTGCCCTCCCTCCCAAGACCTGGATATGAACGGTCATTAGGCTGAGCAGAAGCCACGTCACAGCTTTTACTGCAGTGAAAGCCATTAACACAAATGCTTCCCTCAATCGCATAAAAATAGAAATATATTTCTGTTATTGAAAGAGATACATCCTGCATGATCAGCAAATGCTTTCACGTATTCTTTTGTCTCACCTCCAGACTAATGGACGGATACCAAAGCACTTTCCCCTTCTGCCTTCTCAGCTCCTCAAGATAAATATTAATGGCAAAGTATGGAGTAAACACTTAAGTGATTCCTCTGCAGCTACTTCAAACTAAGTAAGCCTTTTAGAGTGTTTTTTCCACCAAATTTTTTCCTCTGAATATTTTCTGGGCTTTGCTTGGGTTTCTCCTCAGTGACATTTAAAGGCTCATATAAAAATGGGTTTGATGTTTGTGCAAAGCTGCCAGGCGTGGGGACAGCAGCTCTGAGGCCTCCGTGGCAAGCGCGTTCTGGGGAAGTAAACTGTAATTTGTCTGAAACCTCTCTCTTGGAAAAAAAAATGCCCTCTGAGGGGTGGTTTTGCAAGGTGGATTGCATCTCTGAGCATTCAACCTCCGGGCACTGACGTCCGCCAACACAGCCTGTTCACCACCAGCAATCTTACGCTATGAGTAAAGGATACTCCTCATGCCCCCAAAAAGAGTTTACAGTGGTCTGTGTCCTGTGTGCTTGTACAGGGGAAATACAGGTAATATGTTCAAGGCACGGTTCTGTTAAGTACCTATTTGCAAGCATTATGTTTATGCTTTTAATATGGGATGAAGGCAATATGGATGCCTATATATCTGACTTGAACATCTACTGGCAATCACTCGAACTGCAGAGATATCACGCACTCACCACTGTCGAGCCTGTATTCTTTCACTGAGGCTTTTAAAGTTATGTCTTTCTTTCCTATAATAAGTAGAAAATTAAGTAAGTAGACTAAGGCAGCATCTCTGTCCTTCTGTAACGTACAAAATAGCTGTATGGTTTGAAAACAGCAGCAAGGCACAGTATTTTCTACTTTCTTCCTCCTCTGAGCGGACAAGACATTTTAACAGAGAACTCACTCTGTGCTACACAGTATAAAATAGAGTCTAAATCCCCAAGTAAATGTAAAATGAATAGTCTCTAGTCTGCACATTCTAAAAATAGTTCACATGTACATTATGCTATGAATAATTCCTCAGTTTAGGAATACTGAAGTGCCTTTTAAAATTGAGACCGCATAGTCTGCAATTTGGACAAACGATATTGCTAGGGGCACTTCTATTCAGAAAGGGTAAGCCTGTATAATTTTCTCTTAATAGCATTGTTGCCAGTGCTCCATTTTTCAGGATAATTTGCTTTCGTTGATACAATATTTTACACATCCATATTCATGGAGAATACCAAGGGGGTGTTTTCCATTCGTAACTCACAGATATCTTTATACCTGCCAATTACTATACCCTAAGCCAACAGAGAACAGGGTAATCTCGTATCATCAGTCCGTCTATAAAGGATGGGGGGATTGAGCTGCCAAGGCCAGCTGAGACCAGCGTAATGGAGAAGGAAGAGCCGCGAGAGAAGGAGAAAGCAGTAGCAGCTGCTTCCATCAGCCTGGGTCCCCTGCATCCCCTCCACCCTGCCAGCAAGCAGCCCACCTCCCCAGCAAATCCAGCCCCCAGCCACCATTCCCCGCTCGGGGGTCATGCAGACCCCTGCGGCGCTCAGAGCCGGGCCCCGTGGAGCTGCCCTCTGCCCTGCACAGCCCCAGGGTCCAACGCTGGCCACCAAAGCCCCCGCCACCCCTGGCCCCACGGCCATCGCAACCATCCTGCAGCTCCCCAGCTACCTCCGCACAGCTGGGACTCCCTCTGCCTCCCCCAGCCCCTCAAAGCCAGCAGATACACTCAAACCAGTCTTTCCTAACGGCTGCAACCAGGAGGCACAACCCTCCTTTCAGTTCCAGACTTCATCAATCCCCTGTGACATGTCTGGTGTGTGACCTGAGCCTGAATTTTTGGAAGTGGACTTTGATGACTTCTTGATATCTGTGTTTTGCAGATCATCAACTTGAGACAGTACAGCTTAATCTGTGAAGATATAAAGCATTCACAACTTCATTTGAAATAAAAATAAATAAAAAAATCTTTGAAATCTGTGGCCACTATGTTCTGGGGCTTTACATGTCTCAAACGGGACTTCCAAAATGTTTTTGTATTTCAGTCTGCCCATAAAGCAGCATGGGCAAACAAATTTTTTTAAGAGACTTCAATAAAAAAGAGCTAGGTAAATACATATTCCAGATGTAAACCATATCATTTTGTAGATGTATAAACACAAAATAAAATAATTGGTTTAGTACAAGACAGACAAAAAATCCTTGAAAAACTGATTTAAACAGTTTAGAAATAAACCTGGACACCTATTTGATTCACCAAGTTAATTAGGAACTTGTTTTACTTGCAATAACTCCATATTGATCATAGCAATTACTGCTGATGAAGCTGGAGAGATAGTTTAAACATGCGCCAGGCAGTGATAATAACACTGATTTCGTCTTACAGAGGCTGACCACTACGGAAACAAAAGCCTTTTTAAGATGAAGCTCTGCTGTTACTTGCTGAATTTCTCATCTTGATGAACTTAACTCACAGTTACTTAGAAGCAATTTAAGAAGAGTCATGCTTTAACTGACAGCTAATTGCCCAAAGGCTTAATTGCTTCCTTACATGTGAAGTCGGACACTTCCGACTATGTCATTAGACTATGTCACTTAAAACAGAACTTTGTGGCTCAAAGAGTATTGGTCTATAAACAGTACGAACAAATATCATGCAGCGCTGCGTCATGCAATGAAGCTCAAGGCAAACGCACCCGAATTGGTGTGAGCAATGGGAGAGATACTTGATGCCACACTTAAGCAGCTGAAAATATATCATAGGAGTTCCTGGGGAATGTACGCCTTCAGGTGTGGCAAACAAAAACCCAAACTCAGTGCACATTTTCATTTAAGAAAGGAATATTCAAGTTACAAGCAGTGACATCTCTTCGGGCTGATGTACTACTGAGCATTCAAGCTGTCGGTGAGCATTAACAAGTCAGATTATTTAACTCGCAACAAATTAAAGAATAGTGAGCAGTTATATAATAGATTCACCAAAAAGGACTATAACAGTAATGTTGCTTCCCACAGTCTTTGCATACGTCTTAAAAAGCCATTCTCTTTTCATTTATTCCTTTCTTCTGAAAGCCAGAATTATTCCAACAACTCAACATGTTATGCCCTAGCAATTTGTAAATGAAAAACTGAAATGCCATTCATCAAGACAGGCAAATTAAAACAGATTGTATTTATCACGCTGTTTGTACAAAGTGAAGGAAGACTGCATGTTTACCTCCCTGAACATAACTAAAGCAGGCCCAAAGCTGTAACTTCAGCTGCTTCTGGAAGTTATTCATAGCAGCTCCCGTCAAACAACTTTTTAAAGCTTTTATCCCTTTTTAAAATTTTTAAACTCCTCAATAGAAAAAAAGCCCATAAACTTAAAATTGCCATTCTTCCTACAAGATGTTGCACTTAAATTGCTAAACTTTCATTAAGATGTTACAAGTGTGACCCAAAATAAATAAATCGCTCTCCATTTCAGGCCACAAAATAATAAAATCAACCATGTACAACTAATTGGGATATGGCACAGACAAATCAAAGAAGTGAGAGAAAGCACATGATGCTGAGGAGGAGGACACCTGGGATTTGGGGCTCTTCAGGGAAACACCTCTAAAATGGGACCTGTACCTCCTTGAATACATAACTCTGATAATTAATTCCTGGTGGCGATGGTAGAGGAGAAATAACTTTATTCCATTCTGCTGTTGATTTTCTTTTCTCTTGCCCTATAATCATACACTTCAATAGCACTTTTGAGTACCTAATAAAAACACACATAAATTCAAAGAGACGGATTACTGCCGATATCACCTCTTTTCTTGCTACATATCCAGGATCAGAATTTATCTTGCACGTCTGTGGTTTTGTTACAAGAGAAAAGTGTGTAAAGAGAAAGGTTTAAGTTTGTTCTGAAATAGTAGTACTTACAGGGTATTCAGTTATTCATGGCAGAGAATTCTGTAGTAAATAATTAGCCATTTACTGGCTAAAGTAAACAGATGAAAACCTAACGCGATACGAGTAATTACTGTAGCTGAACAATAGCACCAAGGAACTTGGGAGTGCCATGAGCAGTTGGGCTGTGGAGTAGTGACCAGGATGCCTGGGGCACAGAGAGCACCGGCAGTCGGCAAGTGAGACTCGTGGTATGGCATGCATCACAACGTGCAGCCCAGAACACGTCTGAACATGGTGTTTAAAATTGCTTAGTGTGAGCTGAGCAGAAAGGTGCTGCTAAAAGGGTTCTGAGTGCATGCTTAATATATGTAAAAAACCATTTAATTGGAAAGTACATCAAGGGGCACAATCAAAGATGATATCCAAGTGCTAACTCATGGTATAATGCATAAAAAGCTTACCAAATTAGTACAAAGAAGAAACGTATATTCAAAGAGCTGAACAATGAAGAACTGCAGCAGGTTTTCATGCTGAGATTTGGACATGTGTTGTGGGATGTCTTATACCATTTCCAGCAGGTACAGTCAGCCTTGCTCCAGCATTTATTTTCTACTTTGGCAGGTAACTACCAGGATCCGACCAGGCCATCCTCCAGATGAAGGACTAGGGTCGTAGTTCTGAAACAGACAGCTGCCCGTGGGACACGTGGGAGTCTTGTAAACTGTCTAGTTAATGGCTTTAATATTTGCATATATATGTGTCCACAGATTATAGCATGCCACAGTTAGAGATGTTACCCAGCTACCATGACTAATTCATTCTCCTCAGTTGGCTGCCACTGCTCCACAGAGGAGACAGTACTTTTTCTAATAAAATTAAAATCTTTCCCTCACCCATCCTGGATATTTTGTCTTAGCGTTCAAAATATGGCTTTGTAATACCCAAAAAAATCTGTTGGTTTAGTTGCTAATGTTTCTGCTGACCTAGATCTATTTAGGACTCAAGTAAACCGTAATCAAAATTTAAAGCAATAACAAGGCTTGTTCCCTCCTATACAAATCGACATAGGAAGTTAAAACGGGCATATTTTAAATCCTTTAGGTGATACAGTACATTTAAAATTAAAGTACCTCTCTGAAACCTGAAACGGTATTATTTTTCAGTTTGGTCACATTCTCTGGAAGAAAAGCAGCAATTATCAACTACCACTCCCTACAAACCTTTGAAAGGCCGATTCTGTTCTTCTGAATTTGAAAGATGAGAAGGCTAAAAACACCTCTTGCATGCAAATCTGCCCAATAAACCTCAAACCATTAGAAAAGAGGTAACATTTCTTAGACATGGAAACGTTTCTCCAATTTTTCTTCTTACTATTGCACATGAAGACCACTTATGAGCATATGGTAAAGCGTTGATAAACATAGTATGTCCCAAGACGTGCTGTCTGAGCAAATCCTGGCTGGCCCCCTGGCCCTGCTGCTTGTAACCCAAAACGGTGTGAGATGAGTTCCTGATCCTGCAGGATCCCAATTCTGAGCCCACAGAGGTTATCCTGACACCTTCCCAGTACCCACAGCCCAGGGACTTGCAGCACAGCCTACTTTCCTCTTTTTAAATGACAGAAAACTCGGCTGGGCCACCCCCCAAGCGCACAGTGACATAGATGGCTCTTCCCAGAATAGATGCGAAAGGGGTTGCGGAGCAGGGTGCCGGCAGCCGGGGGAGATGCACGACTGATGCAGGCTTTGCAAAATGAATGCAGGGCACGCAGGGAGAAAGCTAGCAAGTGCCCGAAATTAGGCCTTCACTTGCAAATAAATTGTGCGTACGGTCATTGTAAAACCAGCCACTTTGCAACATGGATCAGCCTGTCCCCTGATTCAAGCCAAAAATCGCATGCAATGCAAATCAATGCAAATTTTTTATTTATATGTATTCCCTCACAAGAAAAATTAAACCCACCCAAATTTTAAGTAATGAAAACTACTGGGTTGCATGGTATTTTTTTATATAAATTCATTAGGATTATTCTTAAGCTACTTGGGAGAGTGTACAGCTGCAATGGTGACGGTAAGGGGCAGCCACTCCTCCACCCCATGGTGGGGAACCCCATGCAAGCCTGCTGGCCCTCCCTGGGGAGAGGGTGCATCATCCCTGCTCCCCACCTCAGCTCTACTCTACACTTCTCCAAGTTTCAAAAGTATTTTTAAAAGGTGATACTTCATTACAGTCAGGTGGGGGAAGTCAATATTTAATTTGGGGTAAGAATTTGCTCAACGTGACACTTCTGTGTCAGTATTGCTTAATTTGTTGTTAGGACAATGACGAAGATGGAGTGTAATCCTACATGAAGACTTTCATGTGAACTTTAATTTTGTGACTCAAAACGTCTTTAGTCACGAGTTATTACATGTGATTAACGATGGCTCTAATGGCTTATAGTGATAGAAAGCTTGATTCTTGATTGACTGTTTAAGCCTTTGTACAACCTGTTGAAGAACAGTTATCGTGTAATACTTCTATGCATTTTTGGTTTACTAAAGGGATCCAAAAGATACCTCTCTCAGGTCCTCCAAGATCACCATGGCAGTAGGGTACAATCACACTTCACCGCAGTGAACAGGAAGGTGCAAAGGCCAGGGGATTTCACAAATGCAATTAAAACTCAAGAAGGCCTCTTACAACTGCGTTTTGTACCAAATATTGTCATCAATGGGTTGTATCTGTGATTAGCCCCAAAGCTTTGCTGTTCATCCTTCCCCCCAGTGTAGAACAGACTATCGGGGCTGCTTTGTGCATATAAACTGTAGATTGAAAAAGACAATTTCCAGGCCATTGATTAAGTAGCATTTTATTCTCAAAATCTTCAATTCTACGTGGAAGAAAATGTTATTTAGTGTTATGAGGAAAGGAATTAGGAATTTTAGATTCTGTAATGCTCTGCATGAGGCACTAAATAAGGAAATCAGGCAGTGCTGGTTATTTTTAAGTTTTCAGGTTCTAAAAGATACTGATCGGTGACTGGCAGAAACTTGCAGTGCCCAAGTGCCTCAATCCTGTTTAATTTAAAGTAAATTAGGCATACAGTCACTTTGTGAAAATCTCAGAAAATAACTAGCAGCGGGCTATATAAACGCCTAAAATATTTTGTCATTAATTTATCTGTTCCACAGTCTAGCTTTATGTTCACAATACCTGCTGTGGAACATATTTGCTTTGCGTTAATTAATTTACATAGCTTCCAATAAAAAAAAAAGCAACAGAAAATTTATTGCACGCTCATTTGTCACTTGATTTGGCTGCAGTTAACAACATCAATTCATCTTTTTAAACCACTCCCCAGTTACTTATGGAAACACATGCAACCCACAGTACAAACCACCTGGCAACACAGGTATTAACATCTGAAAAGGTATTAAGTGGAGAAGCCAGATTCAAAGTTACGGCTCCCTCCAGCCACTGAACACTTAACGTGCATTAAGAAGAATATCTCCAACTGCTCTCATGGAAAAATTAATACAGTTTCAGTTCAGCAGCCTAAAACCAAGTGTCCCCACAGGAAAACAAACTTCCAAGTTGATATCGAAATGAACTTCATTAGGTCTAATGAGACCAATTGTACAGATAACTACATAAAAACAATCCTTATTTTGGATTATTCATCGAAAAAAATTGTTCCATTAAAAGGTACATATTTCTGTGATCAATAGTGCCCTTGTTTTAACCTAGACTGTAGTATGTACAGGCCTCATGATGTTTCGTGTATTTGTATTCAGACATTTGTAATGCTAGGAAGAGTTTTTCTCTCTGCTTCACAGATGGGGAAGTGAAGCACACAAAAGTTAAATCATTACCCAAGGTCACACAGGAACTCTGCAATGGAGAAAAGGCTGGCTGGCAATGTAATTATGAGCCAGTCTGCCTCTCTGGTGTATCCAATAAAGGCACTAGTAATAGGCTTATAAAGTTAACATAAGAATGAATTTATTTTGGGGAGAATACTCCATGTAACATCTTAAATTAGAATTTTTTTTTTTTAATAGTCCAATTTTTCATTCTGAAAAATTATTTTGTGTACTTCACTTAAATGTAACACGGTCCTGAACAAATACAAACTTTGCTGTTTAATTATCACAGTAAATGTTTAAAGATCAAGGCAAACAAAGTAGGAATAGTGACATAACTGTAAAAGCCACCGACAGCAAAAGCCAAGAGATGCTGCAGTCATGCACCTCAGGCTTTCAGACTCAGTTTGCTCACCTGCGTGAAGTCAACCTTCCACTACACTCCACCATCACGTGTCAGCTCTGAAGGAATGCATTAAATAAAAGCTTCCTTGCCTTCACACGGCAGGTTAGAAAACACTTGAGATGGTTTCAGATTCCTCCTAAAAGGAGCTGGCACTCACAGTAACACTTTGAAGCTTTAAACATATTGAAGAGGTTGAAACACTAAACCTTTTAAAGTAAGTGGGAAGAAACATAATTACAAGAGGCATCTATTTAAGGAAGGCCGCGTGCAGCCTTATATTAGATTTACTACACACATGCATATGTGTAGTACATATACTACTATACCTTTTATCCTAATATTGTGTTTTATGTGTTTATATGATGTGATTTATGAACTTGTTACCAACTGAAAGTTATACTCCTGAGTCTGCAGAGCTGAGGGCCTGCCTTTTAAGAGAAGGACCTTCCCAGATTGCCCTTTTTTTGCCAAGTATCGCCATATTCTCAACAGCCAGAGGGACAGTTTAACAGAAAAGCAAAGAAATTAAGGAGGCACTAGCGTTTATCTTACTCATTTGTAACATCACAAAAAGAAAAAGCTTTTGATAATGTAATTATTTAATTAATAAAATATTATGTATTTAATATTCATGTTATCTGGGAGTATTTATTCCCAACAGTTAAATCCTTCAGTTTGATAGCATGAAAGGAAAATAGTTGATGTAAAAACAACATAACATCTCAGCAGGAACAAGCATGTCAGGAAGAAACTTAGATTTTCATTAATCAACAGGAAACAGCAAAGACAGACTACCTCGCTAATCCATGCTGATGCCCTTCAGAAGCTATCCAACTATGACTACATGGTTTTTAGCTTTGAGAGACAACACAAAGTGTTTTGTGCTCACAGGATAGATAGACCTTGTTAAGAAAGGAAAGCTGAAATTGATACAATTGTGGAGAACGACATGGTCCTGTGATCATTTATTTCAAATTTCTAGTGGTTCCTAGGGAACTGCCTACATCACAGGCAGAGGATTTTATATCCTCTAAATAAAAAGGACCCACTTCCAAGTGGAAAGCCATGAAGGGATTCATTCCCAGATTGAGAATAAAGTCTTGTACTTATTATGGAGCTTTATTTCACCACATAAGCCCAAAAGTGTTTGCTCTTCACATCCTGAAGCCACTCGCATTACAATTAAATGTCACTCGGTAGTTTTCTACTCCTCCTATTTTACTGCCTATGGGAGAGCTAGTTTTTAATATTTTGTATCATTAAACATTTAGCTAGACGCTTACATGGTCCTCAACCCTGTGATATCTAATTCGTGCCCATCTGTCTTGAAATTATTAGGGCCTAATCTAGTGAATTCATTGGGCTTGTATTAGAGTCTTTCTGAATTATAATGATCAAACATTAGCAAAAGTAATGGAAGATGCCAGATGTTATTGTGAGAGATGCCGATCCCCATAACAGAGATCTGCAAGAGGAAGACATACAGATCTGATGAAAGGAGTAGCAAGGTTGGCTCAGGTGTGGGAAATTCACTACAGTTATGTGGCACTGGCTGACTATTTAAATGTTTATTTTTCTCCCAGTTCTGAAACACTGCAAATACGTCACTATATGCTTGCCGCTCCTCAAAGCTCACCAGATGGTATTAGACTATATGGGGATGTAACTAAAACATTATCACTGGACCAAGTTACTCTGCAAACAAGAAGTAACACTAAGATGAATTTACTCCTGTCTTCTCTAAATACCTAGGTAAAAAACAGTTTTTAAACAAGGTATCTAACAACCAAAGCCCATTTCTGAATGCTAATAATTAAATAAAAAGCTCTTTCGTCAAAACAGCCAAGCCTACCTCTGAGTGGGATGACATTCCAGCAACAGAATAAGGAGGCGAAGAGAGCAAAAGCTTTGCAAGAACAATTGCCTTCTATGAAGACACCATGCAAGGCAGGCGGATTTTGGTTTTTTGCTATTTTTTGTTTTGCACACATAATGCATTGTTCTTCTTTGCCTTCCTTCCTTTTACTCACTGCACACGAGCACAACTGCTGTCTACTGGGGAAATGCCTGTGGTTTCTGCAGAGATATATATGTTCAACTAACTGTGGGCCCAGAACTTCATCAAATTAGCAGAGCGCTGCTTACAGCTGATGACTCTATCCGGGTGATCTAATTAGAAATCCACAAAGTGTCAAAGCACTGTAAGACAATTCCTCACTCTCTTCCCATGTGAGAACTGTTGAACATGAAACAGCTGGATGCACAGTACAAGTAGATCACCTATAGGCAGAAAACTTCACAAATAGCTACAAAACAAGGAATCTATTCATTTGGCATTACATATAACAAACTTAATTACATTTTTTTACCCCCCTCCCCCGACTGTGTTTCACATTTGTATTACTAAGTGATAAACTAGTATAGTAAATCTAGTCAGGCAATGAATAATGACTTTTCCAGCAAAGGAATAAATCAGGGCTCAATAAGCAGTCAGATGTTGCTACGACAGTGAGCAGTTAATGTGCAAAGCTGACAAAAAAAGCCAAATATTTGAGTATGTTTTGCAGTGGCTTTTTAAAAGTATTTTATTATACTACTGTTAGTACCTATTTCCGTATCAGACCCCGTTCTCTAAACTGCGTTGAGCTCCTCTGTAAGGCTGCACACTCATCCTATAAAATCACAGGCCACAATTCACTTGAATAAAACCAGAAAAATCTCCTCCCAAACCCGCACAATTTGTGTAGAAATACTACACAGAGATAAGAACAAGGCAATGGGAATCCAGGACTCTTTCCCAGCAGGAAAAGAAAAGCCGGACAGTACCGCATACAAGACATGAGCTGGATCTGAGCATAGATCCAAGACCGACAGTCTTAGGAGCTCAACCAGAGAGTAGGAGAATTCAGTATTAACAACACGTCTGGAAAAACAGTGGAGCCAAGACCATATTAATGACTGGGAATGGACTGGAGAAAGTGCCTATTTAGTTTGAAGCAGTCGTACTTATTAACTGGCTAGGAAACACCACCACAAAAAAAGACAAGACACACCTAGCCCGAGGAAATTGATGAGCGTGTGTCAAGGTGTTGCAAAATTTAGCGCTCAGATATATAGACTGTCCATCAAGGAAATTATAATATTAACTGCGATAGACGATCAGGACTTGGACATCAACACTGACATCTTAGCTCAGAGAGAACAGAAGGTGAAATTTGCACATTTTACCTTTAGCTGTAGAAGAAGAAAAGGAAGGGCTGAGAGGACAGCTTCCAGGGACTCTTCCAGAACATGGGGAAAGATTAAGGAAAAAGAGAAAAAAAAAAAAAAGTGCTGAAAAAGAAGTATGAAAGAGAGGAGGGAGATATCCTAGGGCCCAGGAAAAGATGAGACATAAAAGCACTGGGAGGTCTAAACTCTAAGTCAACTGGGGTCACGAGATCAGCAATAACTACAAAGAAGATCAGAGCGCCTGAAGTTTTAGGAAGAAAGATGCTGACAAGGATGTGATAATTTGCAAAACTTGCATAAAAACATGAATGAGAATACTAAAATTGAATATAAGTTTTTGCTATAAAAATAACTGTACAAAAACCAGGCTACAGAATGGGCCACAGCAGTGAAGAAAAGCTAAATGAAAATGAACCTGATTTGTTTTTCCTTTTATGTTGAAGACAGTAACTATTTTCAGTATCCTTCTGTTTAAGGTACAGAGAGTTTGTGGGGACAACCCTACGCACCCAAAGACAGGCAGCTCCATCATAGATATCAACTTCAGAGGGACTACTAGGCAGGAAACGAGATCCCTGGAAGTGTGCTTTGAAACCTTAGGAGTAGTATCTGAAGGTTACTCCATATTCTTCACATCCTTTGACCTCCAGACAGGCTCTGTTGAGACACAGAAGTTAAAGAATATGGAGTATTGTTGACTCAGGTATGACAGAATAGTGTCAAAATAAAAGTAGTGAAAGGAGCTCAACAAGTGTTTCCAAGGACTGCTCATGCCTTCGGACAGCTCTTTAGGTGCTCCATTAGTATTGGCATTTACATACCTGGCACACGCGGTCCTTCTCTAGTGTGGCAGACATGTCGCAAAATTATTTTAGACAGCATTCGGATGAGACAAGATAAGCTTGCAAGGGGCAACACTCAAGTTCAACTACCTTAGTTCCACCAGAAGAATGAATTCGTATCTATCAGGTCAGGGCTTTGTTTTAAGCTGTTCCCCAGCATGGCAATGCTATAGGTCCAAGGTGGCCTGAAAAAACCAACAGGCTGTCATATCAAATGAGTATTTCAATTCTAAGCATTAGGACTTTTACCTCTTCCAGAGGACAGCATGCTCCACCCATACTAACCGACAGCAGCAAATGGATGACAAATACATATATCTAAATACAGCACTAGGAACAGTTTCTTCTCTACTGAAATTTTCAGATATGTTTATAGCACTCAGGATTTTTTTTGAAACTATTAAAACAGTTTTCGTAAATGTAATTCAGTTCCTATGCCTACAGTCTCTATTTCATTACTGGTGCTCTAGCAATGTTGTTTAATCCCTCATTCTCCAAATTCTTTATAAAATGATACGCTTACAATGTATTATATTCCCAGAAGGTTTATACAGAAAAATAAAAAAATTAGTTTCTTTAGGCTCTGGAAAGAAAATTTATAAAACTACAATAATAAAACCACACTATTATTTCTAGAATGGTGTACTTTGAAGTGTAAATGATTGTAAGTGATTTTGCAGGGAATCAGTTGTAAAACTAGAGGTTCATTATTTGTTATCTTAACCTAACCAAAATGTTGGCTTCATATCAGGCTGAATGAATTCTAACAAAATAGCAACTCTAATTTAAAATCTCTCTTTTAGTCTTTATAGTTATAAAGTATTTATAATTTTCACCCCTCAAAATTGTCATCTGAAGCCATTTTCAGAATGTACAGGGATTCTTATCAAGTTGTTTATCTCTTTCTCCCTTACTAACAGCTTGACTGCCTTATGTCACACAACACGCATTTAACACAGACACCTCTTTTGTGGCTGGTCCTCAACAGATGGAAGTGCAAAGTCATTTCTATTGTGTTCACTGCTATTTCCACAAGCTCTTCTACAAATTAAATGGTGATAAAGTGATACTCCTATGTATGCTTTGTCACAGGTCTGTCTTCAAATTTTTTTAAAACAAAGTGAGAAGAGACATTCACCTTTATTTTTGTAAACATAATAAGCAACTTTTTTCCCTTTCAAAGTTACATTAATACTTACTTGTGGACTGGCAGTGATCTGGACTGGACCTCGCACGCTCCCCGAGCTAAATATTTATAATGTAGATAGATGGTGCAATCTATTTAGGGGAAAAAACTTTAGTCTCCAAAACTCGATGCATCAATGTCATTGCTGGTTTAAAATTAAGTGTCAGCACTAGCCTAAAGAGACTTTTTGGAGTGCAGATGAGGCAGATAAACAAACCCAGCAAATACTGTGCTCTGAAGTGGGAATAACGTAGCATTTTAAGAAATCCATCTGCTGAGCTGTTTATAAGCTCTTCACCATACACTTTTGCCATGTCTGGCAGGATTAGCAACCACACTTCTCTTAAGATATGTGGAGGAAAAATTTAAAATAATATTATTTATGTAACTCATGATGATTTTGAAGCGAACTTGTTAAATGTGAAGCATTTATTTTCCTGGCTGAATTTTTGAACTGACACTGCCAAATGGGCAAGCACTTTTATGGAAACACAAATCTTAATCTTGAACCAAACACCGTTGCTCTGGGATGCCGCAACTGTCGCTAACAACAGTCTGAGGCCGTCAACAAAAGAGGGAAATTTCTCCTATCGTAATGACCTCTACGATTTGAACCCTCATCATCGCTGGCAGACAGGAAGATGAACACTCATCTTACACTACAGCAAAGAGTATTTTAAAAGTAATTTGCAAACATTGTTCCTCTTCAGCTCATTTCTGAACTTTTTTTTTTTAATCTTCCATTTAAAAACATTATTAAAGCACAAATTAAGAACAGCCTGTATTTTCTCCATGGAAGTACCATATAATTTACAAATAGAATAATCTTAAATGCATTGTCTGACTTTTTTTTTTATTTTAAAAAATTCAATTATTTCCTTTTTATTTTGTTCTGCCTGATCTTAGTCATAGTTCTGAAGCAATCAGAAATATTTAGTACCAGTTACTAAACTATGGTTGCTCATCCATGTAACGCAGACTGATTCCACTGAAGAGACAGACCTTATTAACCACCCTTAAACAGACAAAAATACACCTTACAAAGACCCAGCCTAGACTATTATTCACTTTAAAAATAAACAAACCCCAAACCAATCATTGAATAGCTTTAGTCCCTTGGGTCTGAAACCCATCAGATCAGAGCTGATTGCCACCTACCACTCAGTTCCCTTTGCCATAGAGGAGTAAAACTAATTAACCCACCTTTATTACTACAAGAAAATGCAGTGTTTAAGGCCTTATTTATAAAACTTACAGCTATTATTAGATAATCTCTGACTTTTCTCTCTAATTTTTGCTATACTGAACAGCCAACACAAAGCAAACATCAAATGGAACACCTACTTTTACATTAAATGAATTAAAAATTAATAAATATGGCTGAGATGATGCCAAAGAGGTCAAGGTGCATGAAAGCCCATTTGGAATCACACACATTTTCAATTACAAAATGAAAATAATACTGAGAATCCATGAAATGCAGTCAATGAGGCCAAGAGAACAAAAACTACTTTACTAAACAAATGTAATAATATGTCACTTCAGTTAAGATTGAAATTTACTGATATGTTAAGTATTAGCTCAAATGAAGGCAGCACCTGAGCTCTAGCTTCAACTCCTAACTAAATTTATAGCAATATCACAGTCAGGTAAACAAAAAAAGGAGTAATACCTATATACAGTATGGGATACTATGTATTTTGCAACCAGATCATGTAAAAATGATGGAATAATATGGCATAGATTTTATTTATTGATTATTTGGGAGTTTATCACCATCACCTTGCTTTAGAGCTGAACCAGATACGTAGTGGCCTAGCACAGAAGAAACACCATCTACGCTCCCTCATCCTCTGCTGTGTGGAGCTCATTTATCCCCAGTAACTCCTATTCCAACCACTGGTGTGGAGACAGTCCCTTTTCTCTTCCAGTGACACAGTTTTTCTAGGAACACGTTGCTCCATTTTAGCCGCCTTCTGTCTGTAAAAGGCTACTGCTTACTTCACACAACCGTCACTAAGAATAAAACATTTGGTAACATTAAGAATGCCGCACAAATTCAAAGATGCGTAAACAGAGAACAGCTTTCTTTCAACCAGAGCAGTGGTTTCAGTATATAAGATTTAGTTTAATACAGGAGACACGCACATATTGAGGGAGGTATTTTACAGAGAAGACGTTCTGCAAGCCAGTTTTAAGAGACCCCAGAACTGCCAGGTTATGGCACATCACTTGAGTTTCTGTGGGCTTCATGGCAGGTTGCCTAGAGTCAGTGCCAGGAGACCTGTGTATCTTTTCCAATTGAATTTATGGAGCTCAAAATATAAAGGCTTTGCAATGGTATATTTTACTTGCCTTTTAATGGTTGGAAGGAGAGAAGTGCTGTTACTCCTGCTGCCAAGATTCTTCAGCTCCAAAAGTGCAACAGCTACTTTTAGATCAGAGAGTCCTCAGATTCAACCCCCACAAAGTTTCTTCTCTATATATTATGTCTGTTTTGGAGCGTTGTAATGCTGTTAACTCTGTAATGAATATTAATATAGCCTTTGGGGAGATTTGTTCTGTCTCTACTATGCCTCGCGTATTATGAAGCACTTTTAAATCTGCAATAACAGTTTATCATATCAGAGACAAGTAATTCATTGTACGCTAGCACAATGGATGCACACACAAACCCATGCACTCAAACACCACCTTAATTACCTCTCCTGCCTTCTTCCCACAAAATATATTCTTTCACAAGACATGAACTATGGCTGGCTTCTGCTGCTGTAGTTTAAAACAAAACACACAGAAAAGCAGCACTGCTAGTCTCCCACACCTCTGTAACATTTCTAAAGAATCAACTACTTCTCCCATAGCTTCCCAGACTGACCCAAAACCACAAGCAGTTTAATGTCCAAAAGCCATACAATTTTGGAGCGTTGTAATGCTGTTAACTCTGTAATGAATATTAATATAGCCTTTGGGGAGATTTGTTCTGTCTCTACTATGCCTCGCGTATTATGAAGCACTTTTAAATCTGCAATAACAGTTTATCATATCAGAGACAAGTAATTCATTGTACGCTAGCACAATGGATGCACACACAAACCCATGCACTCAAACACCACCTTAATTACCTCTCCTGCCTTCTTCCCACAAAATATATTCTTTCACAAGACATGAACTATGGCTGGCTTCTGCTGCTGTAGTTTAAAACAAAACACACAGAAAAGCAGCACTGCTAGTCTCCCACACCTCTGTAACATTTCTAAAGAATCAACTACTTCTCCCATAGCTTCCCAGACTGACCCAAAACCACAAGCAGTTTAATGTCCAAAACCAGCCACATACAAAGAAAAAAAAAAAAGAATACAGCAAGGGGTCAGGAGTGAATACTTGTGACACCAAGGCTGGAGGAGCTAAGCTAATCTTTGGAGGCAGTGAAGGGTTTGAAAAGGAATAAGAAAAATATTTCTAACGAGACACAGGTGTAAAAACCACACTGGAAGATTGGGGGGGTAGGAAACAGCAGAGAGTAAGTCACAGAAATACTTGAAGATTGCCCCAAGGAGTCTAACCTAAGGCACTGCCCTTGCAAGGAAAAACAGGTTATTTATGTCATGTTTACACAGAAAAACAACTGCCTGAAACGACAATGTTTGTATATTGAAACCCAGCTAAGTGGTGGTCCCTGCCCCATGTCCCCTCTCCTCCCTTCCTGCTACCTCCAGGGTTAGCTCATGCCTATAGATACCAGCTGGAAAAAAATAGCTTCTGCCAATTTACCTTCCTGAAGCAGCTCCTGACAGTCAGTGAAGCGTCAGGGCAGGAGGAAAGCAAGGGCAGGGGAGCAGCAAGGGGAAACAGCCTCTTTTAGATCAGCTTGACACCCCGAACCCACATTCTGGATACTTCTGCTAAGCAACTTACTGTTTAGCAGATGACCTGCGATACGTACACCTCGGCAAGAAGTAAAAACCACATTTGTAGTCTCAGTCATCCTGCTGGAATAAATTAATGTATTTTTTACTTTAGAGCAAAGCAGCTGTGAGCACAAGCACAGCTGGGTGCTGTGGCCGAGGAGAGAAGCTGCAACTGGTGGAGCCGCAGTAACGTGCTCCCTTGCACCACCTGCACTCACCTGGGGTCAGATCTCAATGAGCACCAGCTGGTAGCTTTGAACTAGTTGGTTGGCTTTAGCTAATTTCACTGGGTAGAACACACAGCTTGTTAGAAAAAGTACTCTCATCTTGGTGGAGAAGCTCTGCAGGGTTTTATTTTGCTTGCTTGTTTGTTTGCTGTGATGTAGCAGGCTATAAACAACAAAAGCAAACCCCACAAAAAACACACATCTTTTGGCTTAGAGAGGTATCACCAACCCAGCTGCATAAAACAACCTTATTTCAATTTGGTCGGCTGACAAGGTCCTGGGTTTTTATTAGGACAGTACCCAGGGGGGACTGTGGAATCAGGAATGCACCCCCTTCTTTTTTTTAGCACAGTGAAGCCGTGGAGGAAGCAAAGTCCACGGAGAGTTCATCTAACAGTGAGACAGGAAACTTCTAATTGCAGTGTTTTGAGTGTCTAGAAAAAGAAGAAAACAAGTAGGATAGGCGATAGGCAGAAGGCAGCTATGCCAGTTAAAAGGGTAGATACAGGGTGAAACAGGACATCCTACGCTAGAGGATTTTTAAGACCTGTATGTTGATGCAAAGTAATTTAGTGCAAACAAATTAAATGTCAATCTACCAGAGCCTCTGCATATAGATGAGCCTTAAGAAAATACAGGCTACACTCTGTGGAAGACTGGTTAGGGCTATTTTTGATGAGCTTGGAAAGAAGCCTACTCTGTGACTCTAAATCCAAAGCAGGAAGCTATACATATGGCAAATTTCCTGATGATACCTGGTCTAACTTTAGACGGTATCACTCATTGCAGATTAGTGCTTTTCACACTGCGTCCAGTAACTGAAATGTTCTACTGTAATTGTTTCTTCTTTTTAAAGAAGGTACAACATACTCCACTAAAAGAGCCACCAAAATACATGTATTTACCATATTAAAAGTTTTCTAAAGATTTCAGACAAATGTTTTAACACAAAAATTCAGAATTATTAGGACATTTTTCTTGCTACTAGTATAAAAGCATTCCTGCTGCAGGTGTTTCTCAAAGGCGGAGAACACCAGGACCACCCGAAAGGCAAAGGACTCTAAGATACCTCTTCACAATGCTGGTGCTGCTCTCTCATGTTGATTGCTACCACATCTGCCTGTTTTCCACATCTGCATCTCTAAAAGGCTAACAGTCTAATATGGATTTGAACCATTTCCTCAGGTTTTCTTGAAAAAATTCCCCAATCCATAGGACTAATTAGAACCTGTTAAACATTTTAAGTGCACCTGTTAAAATAACATTTTCATGAAGCTTTCATCCACAGAGTTCGATTCTGTTTACTAGTAACTTGTTGACGGGGCCAAGAACTCCTAAACCAAAGCAAATTCCCCATTGTGCCTCTTGAAACATTTTGCTGCCCTCCAGGCTTCAGTGGAATAGCAGTTTGCATTTTGAACTTTCCTGTATTTCATTCTTGCCGCAATGGCATCTGAATTTAGTATGAAATCTAAATAAACTATTGCCAATTTTTGCTCTGTTAAGTCTTACGCAAACATTTTATGCCCAATATCACACTGAGGATTTTTATTTATGCATTTAAAGACTAGGACTTCACTTGTGAGCAAGTGTGTGTGCATGCATGTTTCTGTATAAAAACATGTATCTGACATATATGCCTCATCTTACTGACTAGCAGACTAAATCAAAAGACATATGACCTGACTGATAAATAAATTTCTTCTAATGCTTAGACATTTAATCAGCACCTTAGTTAGGATGTTCCCTCTCTCCAGACACTGCATCTCTAACTGAACAGCAGGAGAAGGATTATTGTAGGCACACAGGCTTTGTCACGGAGAAAGAATTAGGTTGCATTTACGTGTGCCATTTGTGGTAAAATAATTGTGGCCTTTCTGATAAGACAAAGCAAGGACCATTTATTTATATATATAAAACCCTGCCTTGGAAGAAATATATATTTAATTTCATGCATATTTAAGAGTACCAGCTGGATCTTAATGTATCACAAAGGAAAATTTTCTTCCTTGCAAGGCAGTCCAAGGGAGCGGTTACTTGTGACCATCACTTGAACATGTCATCACATATTCAAGACACTGTATGGAGTTAAGTGTTCCTAGAACATGGTAATACATTTTCTCCCGATTACAAACAGACGGTGAGGGCTGTGCACTTCAGTGAAAAGTTTTTCATGTAGGAGAAGGCAAAAAGCAGATGGGGAATAACATCACATTGACTCAGACAGGCAAGAGCGGCTAGCAACAGACGGCATCTACGGCACATCCTGCTACAGACATCTTACACAGCTAGAGAAAATCTTGAACTGGAAAATATTCAAATGAAAAAGTATGCATGAAAAAATTAGCACATTTATAGGTGTTTGGAAGTCAGTGTTGTACTGGGAGGCTGGGGAATTCATGGCAGTGACCACTCCTGCAAAGATTTATCAACTCCCTGCCAGCTCTGCCCACTGACTGGAGATTTTTCCATGTGCAAAAGTCTTTTTATAACGTCTTGAACTTCAGCATTTGACCTCTATTTCGAAATGTCTTTTTCCTACTCAGTCACCCAACAGATTTTGCAAACAAATAGGTGTTTGTGTCACAGGACATATTAGATCATTTTAAGTAATTATATGACACTTATCAGTTCCTTTTTCTTTGTTGTAGCTACAGATAATATTTTGAGGTCTATTGGAATAGCAAGACTATTATTTTTTCTCTTTTATTGAACTGCTGAGCACTGAAGAAAACTGCTTGTGTCCAGTCAAAATACTGTCAAATTACAGATGAGTTCTGTTTCAATTTCTGCTTTTGCTTCTATGAAAAAAATAAGAATAATTCAAACTCTTTCAATTTCTTTTCCCAGACAGACTTGCTCTGCTAGCAAGTGTCCTTCAGTTTGCATCACAGCTGTAAGGGTCATTCCCAAAAAGTGTATTTCCATGTCTCTCAATCTTAGAATGTTTTCTTGCAACACAGCTGCTCAGCTGATAAATTAAAGAAATAGTCTCATCTTCAGCAGAGAAGAGTCTTCCAACCAGAAGTACACTGCTGCACGATTTCTGCAAAGTAGTTCAGAAATTCAAGAAAATAATCATCATATGCTTTTGGCACAGTAAATAAGAATCAAATTCAGACTGAAAAGCTGTAGTTATTAGAGATTAACAGCCTTTATAATATTGCAAAAGTTGCTCTTCTTTTCTACCTTCCCTCAATATGTAAAGAATTGAAAGTCAGTTTTTCAAACTTAACTTTTCAAAAAGAGAATGTGTACTGAACTCTGGAGGACACCATGGCAATCAATATTTACCATAGGATGGTCACTACCTCAAAACCAGGCTAAAGCATTACAGGATTGAGGAAGATCCAATAATCACAGAGCATGAGTATGACTATATCCAGATTTTAAAACTGCATTATTTCTCTAAAGAGAAGTCATATATTAAGATGGGATTAATTTAAGATGGGACTAATAAATTCAATAATAAATACAAAAATTATTTTAAAGGATCATGTTTACAATAGATACTCAAAATATTTTGAAAGCAAAATGTGGTTTCCACAATGAAAGAATTAGTGAAACAAGTTTTTGTATACCACGACTCCATTTCAATGGCAGATATAATATACACACCAAATGCTCAACCTCTGACATGCTAACGCAGTTTTACAGAGGTACTAAAAAAACGTTTCCTGTTTTTTCACTTGGAACAATTTAAAATAACAAATCTTCAAGACCCTCTTGACTAATAGGGACCTAAACACCAATAACACTCACAGATTCTTCTTCATCTTCCAGATGGTCTATCTTGACTTCTCCATTCCCGACATTTGGCTCTGATAAATTTTGTCGATGAGCAGCTGTAGCCTTCAAATAGCAAATTTTCAGTGAGACCTCTTGCTCTTTTTCAGTTGGTGAAATATCACAATGTTTCCTTCAAGCATTTTATCTTTTTGCCAAAGAAATCTCCACCTTTTCTTTAAGATGGAAGAAAACTTTGTTAATTGGGTTCTCTCTCATACTTTACATGCGTTTCATGGCTTCTGTTTTCCTATATTAGCACACATTAGTTCAACAGTCTTTGAACGAGTTCCTGCAGAGCTGTCCACCCAAGGCGTTCCCCTGACATAATAAATAGTTGTCATTCCAGTCATCTTCTGTCAGCCAAACAAGGACTGAATACACCATCTGGGAGAATCAGGAGAGGACAGACTACTAGTCCTGGAGATCCTAACAAAAAGCAGAAATTAGTTTGATACAACTGCACAACGCTGCAGTTCTTTTCCTCTTATTGCTCTTCCTCATCTCTTTCATTACATACTTGCACACACTAAATCTTTTCTTTTTTGGTCTCAAAGTTCCGTTTCCACTTCATCTAGATGAATGCCTCGCAACTAAAGAAGTTTTGAAAACTTTACTCTGCAGTGGGAAAGGCAGGAGTCGCATCAGGATTACAACCAGGGAGCAATTAATTATTCAGCCAATATAAATCTATGATTTTTACTGTGTGGACAATTAAAAAAATTATGAACTTCACTTTTAGGGCAGTTTTAAGCAACCTTTACGAAGTGGGAGCAAAAAGTTTCTCCAACAAACTCTCTAATCACCTCCTTTGTTAAATCCAGTCTGCATTGATACAGCAAGGATTATAGGCTAACCATCTCCTTCCTACAGTCAAATCACAAGCAAGTTGTATACCTATAACCAATGAAAGCAAAATGTCACTGATTTGAAACATATACCCATGTAATAACAGATTTCATTTTAAGTAAGACCTCTCTTAGCTGTTAATAAACCTCTATTAAATATACTTTCAGGGTATGAAACCTTTATGGTTATTATCTGCTTTCAACTTAAAAAGAACAGAAACATTCTGGAGTCTGACCTCCTACTGTTTACATACGCACTATGACCAAACATGCAGAATGTTTCTCCCCACGCTTGATTCATTAAATATGTATGCAAATTCCTTGTCCAGAAAAAAAGGAACATTATTAACTCTGATGAAATCCAGCTATAGTGCTCTATACTGTTTTGCAAGCTTCCCTACTCATGTTTCAAAACCATCTAAATCCAGATTGTCAAGTTCAGATTGGAATTCAGCTTTCAAGACAGGATATGAGGATTTAAAGTCTGTACTTAAAAAGCTGTATATAAAATAACAAAACCTAATATCCATAGAATGAGTAATTAGTACTAAATTCTCTCATATAGCAGAGTCTGAAACAGCACTTTTATCTTCTCTTACTAGCTAGAAATCCCAATTCCATCCTAATGAACAACGATCTGGTTTCATGCACAAATACCAAGTATTAACTCCCGCAATAGCTAACAAATATTTCATTTAAGCAGGTAAACATTTCAACTTTGTTGCTGGGAAAAACGAAGAGGAATTAAGTAGGTCTAGTGGAGACAGAAGAAGATATATTTATATTGAAGATAATCTATACTGCTCTGCTGAAGTGCTAATTTTAAATAGCTTCTTTGCATATTGCTAGCATGTGGCTGTTGTAAGATGGAGACCCACACAGGCTAACTTTACACATCTTTATTCAGTCTCAAAGAGTGCTGCAACAGCTACACAAGTCATGGTACTCAAGCTAGTTCAAACAAGCTTGCACATGCCACAGTCACAGCTGTGACGGTGGCCTTAGTCTCCAAACTATCATAAACTGACACAATTGTGCATTCTATTGCAATATTTCTCCTCCTCTTAAGAAACATTTAAAATGAGTGTTAAATCCATTATAGCCTCAGGCTTCTGTACAAGCTGCTCTTTTTCCCAATTAAGAACTCAAAAGGTAAAGCAGGAGTTGGCCCTCTGCAAATCTTGAAGTACATTATCCAGGAGCACTGCAATTACAAGAGAGATACTGATACCCAAGACTTGCAATTGTACTCTTATATCACCTCTCAGTCCAGCATGGGAATACCCAATATTATGAAATGCACAGGAATATATTAAGAGCCTGTGCATCTTGCTCACAGAGTAGCCATCTTTCCTTTTTCACTTTTGTCCCAAACAACAAATAGCTCTTTTATCAAGAGCTTTGAAAACAATACAACTGGAAACAAAAGAGGCTGATGAATACCTAAGAAAACTCAGAAATTTGTCTTTACAGCTGCTTCCACGCACACAGATATTTTCACGTTGTCACTACTTCTGTATGGGCTGGTGATGGCTTTCATTAGGAGGGACTCGAGAAAGAGCTATCCAGCTGCAGGAGCAGTGGTGTCCGTGATTATTACACACACACACAAATGCACAACAAAGGCAACTTCCATAAGACAGTTCAGTATATGGGTCCCTCTTGATCCTTGTTTCAAACTTGTTTTCAAGCTGAAACAGATATTCTTATCTTAAAGATAAGAATGAATCAAGAAACAAATTAATTGATTTTGTTTTTCTATATAAAGGAAGGGAAAAAACTTGGCTTGTTTCACTTTTATTTTTTTAAACTTTCCCTCAAATCTCCCTTTGGACTGATGAGATCTTCAGTTTCTATTCTTTGATAAATTAAAAAGTCAAGCTCTTTTTATGCTGTAAATAGCGTCCCAAAAGAGGAAGACAGGGATAAGAAAGCCTGCACTTATGCCTCCCCGTTCAGGTACATGCCCCACAATCACCAGGTACCTGACAGGTATGTGAGGTATGCAGCAGACAGTTAAGTCCATCCTTACTTTGGTCCCTTTGGAATTCCACTGTAATTTAAAACAGCTCTGCTCTTTTTAAGTTCATGCAAAGAAGAGATCATTAACATATTTACTAATTCCAAGTGGTTCAAATGGTCTCAAATATTGAAAATTCTCACATTTGAAATAGTAAGGTCGCACAACAGGGACAGGTCAAGGCAACACTGGCCTCGTATCTCCTACTGCAGTGCAGGGAACACTGATAACTCCTAAAGCAGCCGGGATCCTTCCCTAATTTATCAACCTAGAGCAGCATAGCTAGAGAGTTAGAAGAAAAACTGCAGAGCACTTACGGAGCACTGCCAGTGCTACACCACTGCTGGAGTTCCCTCCAGGCGTCTGTGCACCTGTGTATGCCCATGTGAATCCGGGGCCAGAGCTTTCAAAATCCAGATGCAAAGAGGTGCTCACACAAACTCCTAACGTAAATCATTGGGAACTGTGCTCCCCAGGACACAGACATCTGCAGAGATACATTAGCAAAAAAAGCTTTCCTGGAGTGTTTTGACTCATTTTCTTCCTATAAAGACAGTTTCATGACAGGCTCTTGAACTCTGACATTTGAATAAGTTCTTGGGTATTACAGCTTAATGATTGAAGTAGAGAAGGCACTGGTGATGCATTTTGAAACTGTTTATTGGGGAATCTGGATTCTCTGGCAGCTCAGGGCCTGGGCACTAGCTCATTCCTACCACTAATTACTTCTCCCTACAAAACATTTACATACTTGCTCCTTTTGAGCACTCATCATTCTCTCTTTTTTTTTAATTTTTAAAAGTATCTCACTAATTCTTGCTGCACAAAAATAATGCCTACAGGTTCTTTCCAGTGGTGTGGAGCTGTTTAAGCTATATGCTTTAGGCAACAGTAAGATCCCTGTTCAGCTGGGGTATACACGCACTTTCTTCATTTGGTTCATTTGTTTTCCCCTCCTCATGTGGCTATACAGAGGCATGGTAAAACACAGACACCCCACTCCCATTTTAATTCATTTGATTTCCTTTTATTGTTCCCAACTCATCCCTCTTCACCTTGAAAGACCCCTCACTGCTAAGGGCAATTTTCTTGCGATACAGCACTTCAATTCAAGAAAGATCAGGCGGTCTTCAATGCTTTATTAACGTAACTTTGAAAGTCAAAACCAGAAACACTTAACTAGATCTTCTGGGGCATTTTCATGAAAAGAATAAACCCCCTATGTTCCCTAATTTAACTTTTCTTTCCTTATTTAAATCAGAAAACATTACCTTTACTCACTTTCAGCCTCCACATCACTGCTGTGTTCACATCCCCACCCTCTTAGAAGTTGGTCTCCTGGATCAAAAGCTTCCAGAAGATTTTAGTCTTCCAGGCATTTATTTAACTCTCAACACAAGAAAATTAGAGAGAAGAAAGAGTACTGCCTCAGGAACCCACGCTACAACACCTGCAGCAGTTAAATTGCAAGCAGCGATAGATTGCTTGCAGTGACTCTCCTTTATGTTGCTCAAGAGAGGACAAATTATGCTAAGTTTTCAAGTCTTGCCATTAGTTCCCTACACTGAAGAACTCTTGTTGGCAAAGAAAGGGAACACCAAGTCCCCCTTCCAGAGAAGCAGGTGAGCACAAAGTTTAAGTTCAGCTTCTCCCCCAACACAGTAGATAAGGGCTGGAAGCTCTGGGGGTTAATTCAGTTAAATGGTTACATGCTTGGGTCTCCTGAAACTGCCAGGCAAACCCCCTCCAGCTCCAGAGATGACTGATGAAGTGCCAGACTCACAGGTCATGTGCGTGATGAGTTCATGACATCCACAGCGAGTTTCTGCTATCAAATCAGGCACTGGGACTGGCAGTTTACTTAACAGGAAACCAGCTGTGGTCCTCAACCTTGTCATGTCCAACAGAGCTGGTCAGTGACCAGCTATGCTAACAGCTGGCCATCTTCTCGCACTCATGCCTTGCTATTTAGGTCACTTTTTAAACCAAAAATTTGTTTCACAACAAAATGCTGAAAGAATTCATTTAAAATATGACAAACAGTAGCACAGAGCTTGCCCCAGGTTCAAATCAGGGTTTTTCACAGGGACACATCAATAACATTATTCTGGCATGAAAGATGACTGCTAAGATCCACAGTACAGATATGAAATAAGCATTGATGCTGCTGGGTCTTAGGTGCCGTTACTTTCTTGATAACCACATTAAGAAAAGAAACTGAAGACTGCAAAACCCAGCAGGTAGGTGATGGTGTTACATTAAATAATGGAAGGCACACAGTTAACGATGTTGGTGTCTGATGGAGAGAAAAAAGGAGCAGTTGCACCTGGAAGAAAAGGACAGGGGGACTATAAAGTTCTATTTTCAGTTTGTGTTACTGACGTGTATCAGATCAGCCAAGGGACATAAACAGAAATTTAAGCCTGTAAAATGATCTGAAAACACCTGTTCACAGAGGTATAATATGCTTGCATGACACACTTTTGAAATACCTTGAATCAGAAGCACAGTGAAGTCAACTTAAAGCCACTGTGACAGACAACATGCTAAGTTTTCAATTTGTATATAAAAAAAAGTCTCAGTGTTTGTCACTGAAATTGTATTTAACTCTCCTATCAATTGGGAGTGCTGGGAAACTCAGTAACAAAACATTCCAGTAAAAATATCTCTCTTCACTATAATAGGTTTGAGGTTATGGCCTTTCATATTGTTCATCAACATAATTTTCATCTTCCTTCACAGTCAGGTTTTTCCTTTATAAGAGACGCACAACCCGCATGCCAAAAAAGCTTTTAAAAACTACATTTGAAACAACTAATTCCAATATGCAGCTGGATACACTTTCTTTTGGCTCTTCTGCCATGGCATCATAATGTTGTTTATAGTTTATTAGAAGCAGCTATCTCAATCTCCAGTCTTGAAAGTTTACATCAACACTTTAGAATATACAAACTCCAACACATGCAACTTAAAAGTGTGGAGTGCGAAACCCAACACATCCCAAGAGACACTCCAATTTACTTAAGAGTATTTTTCTTGTCACCACATGCAGACCTGCAACATGAACCAGTATGCAGCTACCGTCTTGAGCTGCTATACAACACTACCAGACAGACAAGCACTGTTCTTTACAAGGAGGCAGGTAAGTTAGACAAAAGTTGTTTTTTTAAAAAAAAATGTTATTTAAAAATAAAACTATTAACAAAATTTATATCTCAAAGCCTGAGAATATAATTTATCACCTTAACAAGATAACTAATTAAAATAATAGATTAGAAACAGCACATATTTGCCTCTGAAGGTTGAAGAAAAATAGTTACTGAACTGGTAATATCAAGGTACCATCTCCTACCAGAGCCACTAGGACAGAGCCTCAGCACAGATTTAGATGAGGACACCAATATTCTAACAAAGAATACCTTACAGGATAGCAGGTTCTCCTAAGCAGGAAAAAAATGTGGGGGTTTTGAAATTATTGACTATCTTATCACCATTCTCTTTGAAGAAGTGGTAGGTTAGCTTGATCAGGTAGAATTACCTCTAATTCTTGTCTGTCCTGCTCTAATTCAAGTTATAACTGGAGTCTGAGGAGACGGTACCTGACCTCATCACGGACAATCTGGCCACTGAGTCCAGGTCTCAGGAAGACATGCTTGGTAAGAGGACCTCCATCACAAAACCAACCTTAAAAGTCCCAGAAGTGTGTCTCAAATCAGTTCACCCTCCAGGGGCTTAAAACGTTGTGTACAATTAGTTCTAGATGCAAATCATTCAATAACTTCTAATAAATGTAGATACGTTATTTGGCCTCTTATTTACAGTTACGATATCCACACAAAAACAGGGCAAAAAAAATCTCACCAAAGCAAAAATTGATAGTAAATACCATTCTCCTTTTCAGAAAAAATACAAAATAAAAATAAATGTGAATTGGTATATCAGGATACATAATTGCTAAAATAAATACTCAAGCAAAAAAAAAAAAAACAACTCAGGTTGGTGCCTTAAATGTTTGTCAATTTAAACCATCACAGAAAATGCTTATTTAAAGCACTGATTAAAATAATTCCATCCCGGAGGCAGGAGATTGCTCTTGCCCTCAAAGTTAAAAATAATATCACCATTAACCTCAGCAACAATTTTCTAATTGCCAAAGATTACAAATCTTTTATGCAACATTCATCCACAGAGAATTCACTCACTCTACTTTGCCTTCCAAAACCACTACTGTAATAGTAGTGTAAGGCAAGTCCCTTTTTAAAAAAGTCAAACTTATGTGATGTATTTTATATGAAAGCATAAAACATTTTGCAAAATGAAGTCTGTCATTCCAATCTCTTCGTAAATTAATGTAGCACCTCACATTACTATTTATGCATGAAACATAAGCAAGAAGAGGGGCTGCTTGGAGCTCTTCTCTGACACGTCGATGCCAGTTGGCACTATGAAACAGGCAGCTGGTCCTACATTTTGTTCTCTAAGTCCTAAGCAATAAGGACTGTCGATACGTGCCAGCAAACCAGTGACCGTCAGTAGAAACAAAGAGGGCAAAGTTTAGTTTTCAGAGCATCCAGAGTTACAAAACTGTTAGTGGTCTTTCAAGAGCCATAAAGAAACGCTGCCAAAATGCACACTCACGCTCTCTGTTTCTCTCAAACACGCACAGAGAGAGATAAAACAGCATTCATCCTAAACCACAGAAATAACCCTTACACATACATCTCTCTGATTTTGGATCTCAGGCAGTATATAAACAATGGTACATTGAAATTGACAGTAGTTTTCCTATAGCTGCCTGGTGATCTTGCTAGGACAGATTGTTATTAAATACGTCCAGTCTTACAGCAATCTAAAATTAAGGCAAGCTATGATGCAAAAACACACACTATTCTCCCTTTTCTCCTCTACTCACATTCTTGTCTTCAAGTCCCAAGCTCCATTTCTTGTCTCCCTCACCCCTTTCCTGCGTTGGAGTCCCTGCGCCTTGTTATTCCAGTAAGAACACTGGATGCTTTCAATTGCATGACCAGAAAAGGTAGCAACAGCTTTTTTCCAAGCAGTTAGTAAAAATTTACTTTCCTTGTCATGGTTCAGAGTTAACTACATCTCCAAGCACGTAGCGCAAGGTCACTCACCTTCACCTCTCCCCAGTGGGAATCCCAGCAGCATCCTGCCCACAGATAAGTGGGCTTACTCCTCACATCAGCAGCTGTGATCAGGTGTGCTGAGCATCATGATCCCAGTATCAGGTGATCATTATCACAGGCCTTTCACAACAAAATTGTGTTTAATCTCAATTATAGGAGAACATGAGTTATAATACAACCATCTACATGTACTGAAATCCTACGTATGACTTTGGTCAGTTTGGCGTCTCCCAGTTAACGCCCCTTCTGGGGAAATGAGATTGTCTCCTTCCCAGCGTTGCTGCTTCTCTCCTCCTTGTGAGCTAGAGGCTGTTTTTATCTACTCTGTATTATTATATTATTATAAAATAATAATATATTATATTATTATTTTCCTACTTCTCTATGTGTGATTTCCCTTTTCTTCCATACCAGTAAAGGGCCAAACGTGGGATGATGAGGAGTAAATATCTAATGAATATACTAGTTTTGTTCAGTGGGATCATCAAGACTCTTAACCAACTTCACCGCTTCTCAGCAGAAATAAACCCACTGTAACCACATTGCATATATGTCAGATTAAAAAAAAACATTAAAAACACCTTCTGCAACCTACATAGTGTCCTATACATCTCTAAAAAGACCTAAGTAATAAATTTTTTTAAAAAAGCTAGAAAAATTAGAAAAAACACATTCACACTCCAACGCAGGAAAGTGAATGAAAGCTCAGGGGTATAAACATTAAGAAAACTAAGGAGACAAGCACGTTTTGTCCTCCCCTTCCTCCTACTCCCACACTAAGTTTCCATTCCTGAAGCACACAGCCTTGGATAGACATTTTATTTAATGCTGATCACAATCAGATATTTCAATACCTCAGCTTCAGTGTGTGTTTGGAGGAAACACACATTTCAGGGAAAGTTTAGACAATTCTGTGGTGCAGTCCATGCGTAGACTACCTGCAAATAAATCATGTTCCCATTTAAAATGCAAGTTTAAAGAAATGCAAGCGAGCCATGGCACACCAGAGAACTATATTATGGGCCACGCACTTTCACTTAACAGAAGAAATGTTTCATGCCCTCCAGCAGTTTTCTATCTGGTAGAGAATGAAAAAGTAAAGAGATTTATTACATTAAAAAGCGTATTGATTGAAAGCAGTACTGTATGACAGTTTCAGCTATTATAACAGAACTTAATAAAATCAAATGTTTACCCCTGAAGGGGATTTTGAAAAACAAATAAGCCTTTTCAACATTTATGACAATGAGAAAATTTGCAAGGGATAACATTTTAGTGCTGAAAGTAAATGCAAATAAATGCTCATTTCTCCAGGGGAGCTTTGAGGTTTGCCGACATGACGTGCTATGGATAATTGCATTGTGGTTTAGCAGTTAAAACACGTACTTTGATTGTCTGGCTGGAGATGTCAGCTGCTCACACAGCTGTGAATCAGACAAGGTCGGAGATGATGAGAGCTGGCAATGTTTCAGCATCATAATCAATTTGTATCAGCAGCAGTAGGATTGGTACTCTGTGCTGCCACGCAGCTCTCAGAAGTTCATTATGGCACCCAACCGAAAGAACGATGCTTCCTCCTCTCCCCTTGTCCACTTTGCTTATCACACGACAACTTGGACACTGCTCTCCCCGGACCCCAAGCCCCTCCCAGATCAGTGCCATATGTAACCACCAGACAGCTACTTTTCCAGAATGACTTTTCTACAAGAGTAGAAAGGAAGGTAGATTTTTCCATTCAGGTTATTTTATGGCCTGCAAATTACTCTAGACCTGAAAGCCTAGTCTTAACAAGTACTTTCTGTTCTTTTTTTCTTGAATGTGATCAAGATAGTTCACTTATACCAGATCAGGAACAGCTTTGCCATCTAAATATCAGGCCTTACGGCATAAATGGGCAGTTATTTAAACTACAATTTACACACTCTCACCAGTCTCCCCTGCTTACCCTGACTTGAGTATTTATTAGTATTCTGGCATCTGCAAATCTTTTTTCTTGTAAACTGCAATTAAATTTACATTTTTTTTAAAGCTATGCTGCTTTCAGATGAAATCTCTACATTTGGCTGTAAGTTTTAAACTGCTTTAACAAAAACACTAGCTGAAGTGTTTAACACTAGCTAAACAACAGGAGTAAAAGCACACAGACAGCCCAAAAGAATCTCCAACTTGTTGCAACTACTGATTCTGCATACCACGTACAATGGCCTGGAGATCACAAGCTGTCTCTATGTACATCTTTGTCAGGATGGAAACTCCTTTTGGACTTGTCTTATCTGTCATCTTTGTTGCCTTATTATCTTCAGGGTGAACCAAAACTCTACAGGGCTAATGAAGACAAAGGGTCATTAAATCTTCATGACCTTCTTTTACATGGAAGATCTCTTGGGCTGGCCATGAGCCAGAGGAACTGGTCTGTCCAGCTGGACTGGTATCTAGTAACAGAGCCACTGATGGTGAACATTGATGATAAGGTGCACCTGACTAGGAAGTCACCAGCCGAAAGGAACTTGTAGTTATAAAAGCTGTTTTAAAGAAAAAAGAGCCTCACTCATACCTATTCCCTATTTCAGAAGGCAGTGGCACAGGGCATACATTCCCAAACTTGTTACAGAGGTTTTCAAACTGGGGCACGCACGCACCCTGCTAGGAACATGCAGATCATTTTAATCAGCATGGATGTGCCACACGGTATGAACAGCAACAGCTCATATTACTGCTTGTCTTTGGCATCCTGCCTGAGACGCAGGCTGAGCACCCCAGCACCGCTGTACAGGTCCTCCTGGGTCTGCTTGGGTCCCAGCACACACAAGCACCTACCTGGTGCAAAGACCCAAGGGCTGGCATGGGCAAACAGAGCACAGCTTGTTGAGGTAGAGCATCCCCTGAATGGATGAAGGTGTAAGGTTCATGGGATGCTCAGGTAGAAAAGCATGGTCACAAAATTGCCTGGACAGCAGGGGACATGTGCGTGTGGGTGAGGAGGCTTGCTTTGTGGGAGCACAGAGTAGGGAGGATGGCAGTAGGGTCCAAAGGGTGAGTCAGTTCGCTTAAACTTTAAGGTTTTAACAAATATTACAGTGAAGAAGTGGAGCTAGTGGCATATGACTTTCTATGCATAATTATAGCAGCTGCTGCCCTTAAATTAGTTTTGGGAACTCTCCTTTCAAGGGCGTAGATTCAAACCAAAGGGCACTACAGAAGGAGTATATAAGCATTTTATTCCTTTTTCCAGATCTATCAGTATCTATGCTGTGCTTAAAGTGAAGAGCAAGCCCTGGACTTCGAGACCCAAGAAACATTAGTGCCAGATACCTTTGGATTGCCTTTCTGGCTCACAAAACTTGACCGATCTCACGCATGACCATTTCCGAAGAGATCAGCATGTTCAAAGGCTCCTGGGGATGAGGCAAAGGTGCAGCACTGCCCGTAGTTTCACTTTCGTGAAGGCAATATGTATGCACTGAGGAAGCACGCTACATGGGCCAGATGAAGAGGGACAGGGCTGAAAAGTCCTGAGAGCAAGGGAAAATTTAGAGTTGCCAGATCCGATGCATGGGAACCCAGCAACTAGCACGGGGCCTTCCTACAGGGCCAAGACTGCTGTAGAAAATTGCAGCCACCAGCAAAAACTAGACAGCAGCAAAACAAAGCGTCCATATACCAGGAGCTTGTTTAAAAAAAAGGAACTGCCAGAAGCCAAAACTCAGTTTTAAGGAACAATTTACACCATAAATATTTGGATCTCTAGCAACAGGGAGGAAGGAGAAATACTACTCTGGTCCAAAAGAGCTACTGAAAGCATGACACTCAAGACAGAGCTAGAGCAATCTGCTGTTTTAACTAACCCCACGTGACAGAAGAATCTGAGTTTTCTCTCTCACACTATTAAACACAAAAATATCCAAGTTCCTGACCTGCAGAACGGAATCAAAATCCTACTGCCCCAAAACTGTATTTAAATTTGTTTATTATTGTCCAGGTTAAGCACTAAGTTAAGCAGGACTAGCTAACAAGTCTTCACCATTGCCTATGTTGTGTGGTAAGCTGTATCAGTAGCATAAATCAGCACATTTTTAAGCAATTTAAGATGTTGCTCATTTCTGAGCCTTGATCTGTCTTTAGAGATTGCTTATGTATCTAAGGACGTGGCCCCAGGAGTGCTACCACAGGGTATCAAGTTAAAAAGCGTCAGGCACTCTAACAACTGTGGTCTGAACATTCTTGTTTGGTAGCTGTGAAATATCCTCCCCATCTACAGCGATGGATAAGCTGCTGAGCATCAACCACGCAGCAAGAGCACGCACACAAACACTTCCTATGGAGTAATCTGACTTACTCAAGTTCACGGAGAAACTTAAATGACTTTCATAATCTGAAAGCATCTAAGAATCAAAATTGATTTAATTAAACCAGTGGCAATCAGTTGGCTGCCTGTGTGCTCAAACATGGAAGCACCGATCCAAGCTAAGCTGACAGACTACATTTAAAATTAATTGACTTTTTGATTTCTATAAAAATTGAAAAAGACTCAATTCTACACCCAATGATACAGCTGTGAATGGCAGCGATAAGAGCTCCTACTTCCAATTATGTATTTTTACACCATTTTATTCAATTTTAAGTCACAGTTTTGTAAAGCAAATGAGCATATAATGTAGACGTAAAAATCAAATAAGCGTGGTTTTGCAGGGTGAAAATCATAACCCTGTAACATGATATCCAAGAATTAAAACTTGGATAAACTAAACAAAAATGACAGAAATGTTCCTATATGTCATTTTGGCTTGTATTTTAGGCTACTCCTGTGGAATTTATAAGCAGATTTGAGACTTGCATATCAACATGACCTTACCTATGTAAATATTTATTCAAACATGTAGGCACTTTGCAGAAGATTCTAGATTAGAAACTGAAGGAAATTACTATAAAAGGAAAACCATCCCAGCAGTTTCTTTTTAAAAACTGCAAAGCCTCAAAGACTTCACTACAACTAGGGGTTATAACATCCATAAAAACTCAAAGCTGTTGTTTGATTTATTCTTGTATTTTATAAAATCTCAAGCCATTAATCCTTAATGGCCTTTACTCAAAAGTATGGTAGATAAATTTTCATCACTAAGTTTGCTTGAGTAGTTCAGTATCAGAGGAACAGGTTTTGAATTAGAATTAGCAGATCTGGATAAATTTAGAAAAAAAACAAAATTGTTAGCTTTCTCTTTTTTCAACACAGCATAAACACCTTCTGCTATTAGGATCAGAAACTAAGAAAAAAGAAAAAATCCAAAGATCACCAAAATAAAAATATTAGCTCATTAGTTCATATTTGGTAGAAAGCAAACATTATCTTCCTAGGTTATCACATCCATAAAAACTCAAAGCTGTTGTTTGATTTATTCTTGTATTTTATAAAATCTCAAGCCATTAATCCTTAATGGCCTTTACTCAAAAGTATGGTAGATAAATTTTCATCACTAAGTTTGCTTGAGTAGTTCAGTATCAGAGGAACAGGTTTTGAATTAGAATTAGCAGATCTGGATAAATTTAGAAAAAAAACAAAATTGTTAGCTTTCTCTTTTTTCAACACAGCATAAACACCTTCTGCTATTAGGATCAGAAACTAAGAAAAAAGAAAAAATCCAAAGATCACCAAAATAAAAATATTAGCTCATTAGTTCATATTTGGTAGAAAGCAAACATTATCTTCCGTCACCTATCATTTCCAATTAAATGGAATAAATTTCCCCCTAGCAATGCCTGAGAAGATGCTCATCATCATAGCACAGCCTACACCCAGGTGAGTTCAGGTCATCAGTTTGTGAAGGGGTTAAAAATCATGTTAATTGGTATGAACACAAGTGTACAGACACTACATCCTATTCTGACAGTATGATTTACAGCTGCTCTGCCATATCCTCACAAGTTTGGTAAATTTATGGTAGTTTACCCATTCGCCTTCACTGAGGACTAAGTCATCTCATATTATGCACATGAGCTATTACCATGGTACGCAGCATTTCAGAAGTTCCCCTCCCAACCTAACCTCGCGGCAACTTGTTTGTTGCAGCGGGCCTGAAGACGACAGCAAATTCACCCCAATGAATCAGGGAGGAACTAATCATGCTTTCAAGTACCTGTGTTTCATTTAAAATAAAAGCACAGCAGGCTCATTTCAACACAGCTGGCACAGTGCTCTCTTCTCCAGGCCTTACCTCAGCATTCATGTTTCCATAGTCTCAGACAACGCTAGTAAGGACTCTCACCATTATCTTCTGACCTTTCCTTTTTTTTTTTGTCTTTGTAAGTTAATCAGTAACCAGAAACTTCTGCCAACAGTTTGTACTACTGATTTCAAGGTCCTGTGGCACACAAAGCATTATGTGATTCTGTATGTGGTTAAAAACATTAGCCATTTATACAGCAAATTGCCTCCTTTCACATTTAAGCTCCCCAATCTTTCCCTACACTACGAATAAAAATAAAAAGGTGTATTTCACATACTGCAACACTATATCAGCAACTCTAAAAAACAATTATATCATGCAAAATGCTCTTATCCACACCTACAGATCATAAGGAACAAGCCTTGCCATGTTCCTATTTAAGGAGGCTAAGAGAAATAAAAAGAGCAAGACATTTTTTATGATACAGTTACTGAGCTTTAATTTCCCACCATTGTTATCCACATCAGTTTACAACTACAAACAAGCACAGGCAGCATATAAGGTACTATCTATTACTATAATTATTTTTAAAGTCTTCACCTCATAGGGTTAGGAAAAAACAATGATACGCAACATGGCCATAACCATAAAACTGCAGATGGTAGCTGAGCTACTTTGTTCTTGTCTAATACTGAGATCTCATTAAACTGCGTGCTTAAACCTTAAATATTTGAGAAAAGAACCCTTTAGTAAATGCTAGTTAAAATAGTTAAATCATTCTGATTAAGCATCCATCCGTTTGTTTGCTCAGCTTTCAAGCTCATTGTTTGTTTTTTTTATCATTTATGTAGTTTGCCACTTCTCAATCTTCCAGTCTAGGCAGCCCCAAAACTTCTAAATAAAGGAAAAAGGGAAGGGGGGGGGGAGAAGCACTCAAGCCACCTTTAAGCCTAATAAAGAAGCTGATGAGAGAACGGACAAATACTTTCTTCTCTTCTTTTTTGATTCTAAGTTAGATCACCTTGAAGACTCCTTTGGCCAAAGTCATTCAGTGAGACAACAGGCAGAAACTTCTCTTCATTCTTTCTAAGTCTACTTCTTTGCCCTCTACCTGTTCTGCATTATTATTATTATTCAATCTTCAAGAAACAAACTAACTTTTTATAAAAGGAAGACTGCACTGCACACCATGTATCGAGTTTTATCTCTGAAATATTATTGCCTTTAACAAGTAATTGCAGCAGCACACCAGATTCTTAGCTGTAACACAGAGCATTAGTAATTATTTTTGCTTATTGCTTTCTCACCAAGCCAGCCACAAAATTTAAGTAAATGGCTGCCAACAGGCTAAAACTGTAAGATGGAAGAGGAAATGACATAACAGAAAAGTAGAATTTATGCAAAATGTTGGCAAGATTGAAGCAAAACCCAGAAATCTTCATAAATTAGCACTACACAGTAATTCATATTACTTGAATCATGCTTCTCTATCCTTCCACTTCAACATGATATGGCAGGAAGTAATTAATGGAGACACACTCCCTTGTATAAAGCTGGAAAGAATTAATCTAGCATCTCATTTGTGGTATTGTCTGTTTGGAAAAACAATTTTTCCCCATATAGAACAGTTTGTTTCACATGTAACTCCAGAGATCAGCAGTTCTTTGTTCTCTAAATACACATAAAGAAATTTAATGGGAGCCCATATGGAAATTTTATCTTCACAAAAACTTTGCTACATATGTCGGTAACGTGTTTCCCAGAGTCATTTATCTTTCTAAAAAAAAAAAAAAAAAAATAAGACATCCAGAAAACCAATTCAGAGACCTGAAATTTAGTACTATACACTACAGATTAAATAAGAGCATTAATTTTTGCTATTTCTTTTCTCTCCTCTCTTTTCTACTCAAAACTACAAAAGCTGCTTAGATTAAAACCTATTTTTCGTAATTTATTTTTTGCTGTATGCACAGCACACAGTTCATGCTCTTCTGATCAGTTTTAGATAAAGTCTAAAGCTAGAAACTAGTTATGTCCTGAATGATTAGGCACCTATTTTTGTAGGAGTAAAGGCCACTAAGAACATCTGGGGATTTCATTAGAAAGATAAATAAGAGATACTAGATACTTTTAAAATATTAACTTTAGTAAGGTTTGGAGAGAGATCTGCTGAACCTTTCAAAATGACAGGCCTCATATAAAAGCCTCATACTTTGTCACTGAATCAATTAGAGCAAGTTCTGAGGAATCACAATACAAAAGACAAATGAGCTTTCCACAGATCCAGTATTATCATTAATATATCTTATGGATGTAATTCCAAGATCCACAACAAAACAAACAAGCAAAATATATACATAGGGCACATTCTTGTCACTTAGCTATTCTCTGTGTTAGCTATGGATTATTTAATATACTAAATTTGCAATCAAGTGTAGGGCAAAATACATAACATGATACAAAATTAAAGAAAGAAATAAGATACCCCTTTCACAATGCCACAGTTTAAGCATGTATATCATACTTGTATCTGTAACAATCTCATAATACTGTTCAAAAACACGACACACATATTCCTGCAAACTTGTTTTGGCTGATCAGTTCAGACAAGGAAAAATGTCAGTTTAAACAAGGGGGAAGAAGGCAAAAGACAGAGCACAAGCACATTCCATCCAAAGCCTCAGAAAACAAAAGAGCCAGATGTATCAAATACACTGATCAGAGCTAATATTCCTTCAGGAGATGTGTACCAGTTTGCGATACATACACATTTCTACCTGTATTCCTCAAAGGCCAAGGAATAGTGAACCGGCACAAGTATGCCAGTAAGAATTGGCACAACTGTGCCCCAGTTGAAATCAGACATAAAAAGGAAAACAGGTTCACGACCAGAATTTTTTATGAAGCCGACAATTTTCAATAGCCGAAGTGTTTGCATTATTTTATAGGGGGCAAAACGCTAGACACTGTGAGACCACAGTAGGATAGACAACTGACTCTCTTTACAACCGTGCAGGCAGCAGAAGAGCAGCTTTTTGATTATGTGCCTAAGGCCTGGATTTTTCAGGCAGCACTTACAGGTTTAGAGGGGCAGCAGCTGTCATCCTTGTGCTCCATTAGTGTCTGGTCACTGCCAATGCTTTTCTAGGAAGGACTTTGACCACTTGGTCTGTGAAAGCAGCTGGAGGAACACCCAAGCTCTCTTGCTGCCTTACCCCTCCTCGGCAGGAGCACTTACATGAAAAACTTCAACATTTCTCTCCAGCTTCCATCATTCCAGCAAAACCCGTAAGGTAATCTCATACCCAACATAATGGTTGCTAGAGCTAATTTGTCACACAAGGACAAGTTCTTTGTCCTTTTCCACAGTTGCACAGTTATGAAACATGTGCTTTGTGCTATACAAAAAGCTACGTGGCAGCACCACAATACTAAATGAAGAGGAAGCTATAGTTTCCACATTTGTCATCTGTAATAAAGGAAGTATCCCATCAAGCTGTAATACTAATTACATAGCACAACCTAAAGGAAATCACCCTCCCTAAAAAAGTTAAGAGGTTAAACACCAGAAAGTTTCAAAATGACAGTTTTCCTGGCTTTTTACTAGGGAGGGGAGAAGTATGACAGCACAGTTGTAATGACTTAAAAACTACGTGCAATTCACAAACACAATACTCATTCTCAGTGACTCGCTGGTCTTCACAGGAGAGTGAATTACTGCGAAGACACGTTTTACGCATACCAGCTTTAAGGCTGCACACAGCCTGCCTTTAAGAGGACTCCTCTCTAACCACTGCCGATGAGTACAGCTCCTGACAGGAGGGGGAGACCAGCCCTGTGCCAAAATCAGATCACACCACACTTTGCTGTAACAAAAGATGACTCCAGGGAGTTTGTGCTCATCATCGTTATTCCACACACGTAAGAGCCACCTCCAACGGCTTTTACTTGAATTAAACCTTTACTATTGTAAAGGGCAGAGGGGGTATAAACACATTTATACCGTGCCGATCATGGAAGGGGTAATGAGAGATAAAGGGAATGGAGTATTGCTCCCTCTCCCTATTTAGAGACTTCCCCCACCCCCCAAAAAAACCCCAAGGAACAACACCCCAAACAATGTCTCAAGATAACCGCACAAACCCGGTGAGTGAAAACACGTCCATTCCTTGCCCTGTAACCGTAGAGGGGGTATAAACACATTTATACCGTGCCGATCATGGAAGGGGTAATGAGAGATAAAGAGTATTGAGTATTGCTCCCTCTCCCTATTTAGAGACTTCCCCCACCCAAACCCCAAGCCCCAAGGAACAACACCCCAAACAATGTCTCAAGATAACCGCACAAAACCCCCCACCCCTTTTTTTTTTGTTTGCTTGTTTTTCCAGCTGAGCACTTGCCTCTCCTCCGTGCCCATCAAATATCCCGAAGATGGAGGGGTGAGTCTTGTTCACCAGGTCAGTGATTACTTCGAACCTGTCCTCCATGTGATCCCTCCGGCCTTGGATGGAGTAGACAGCCACGTTGTGGCTCTTGAACTCCCAGGTCTTGGAGAACTCTGCATCCAGCACGTCTAGCCCCCCGAGCCTGTCATTCTGCATGATCTCGGCCACCTTGCCCTTCACCATCTTCACCGCATCCCTGCTGGACTTAACAATGGTTTTCACCTCATCCGTGTGGAAGAAATAACTCCACAGGGCCAGGCTGATGCACAGCAAGAACAGGGTCTCCGGTCTAAGCAAGAAGTAACGCATGATCCGACCCAGCAGAGACAGCAAAGTCATTGTATCCTCTATCATTTATTATCGAGACCGTGTATCCCCACACCATGCAACGCGCACCCGGGGGCCGGGATGGCTCTGAGCCGAGGCAGCGAGTCAGTGCATGCTCCGCTGGGGCGCAGCCGGCGGGCGGGCAGCCCGAGTCCCG
>NW_008794154.1:1138351-1185555 GCF_000699145.1 Aptenodytes forsteri | reverse complement strand
GCGATGAAGGGCCGGGCTGGGGGGGAAGGTAGGTGTAAACTGGTGCAGAAATAGCAGCGCAGCCGTATCTGTTACAGCCAGTCCGGACTCTCATCAGGGAGTACCGGGGTAGCACTCAACTGCAGCTGACCGAATTTCAAAAGCCGGGGTGACCCTAGCAGCCACGCCTGCTTCTGCTAAAAACCCTGGGAAACCAAGAAACAAAATAGCGCTGTGATTTTTCTAGAGGATAATCTTACAAGACTATCAAGTAGTCTCCAGTTACATTCATGGGCTCGCGGGTGAAGGGGAACCAAAGTAGGAATTTCTCAATTATTAAACTGATGGTAGAGTTTGCCTAGACAGCATTTTAACGGAAAAAAACCCAATACTCAGAAACGTGTTCTCTTTCTCTGACCCATTTCTGCAAGTCGTCGTTTTTCTGCTAACTGATAAGCAATGAAAATTACAAGCTCTGACACTGTGAGCAGAAGTTTGCTGGAATACAAACAATTCAGTGTAGTGCCTGAGCTGCAAATGAGCTGGAGTGATTTTCAGCCAGCTGGCAGACCGGGGGTCTGAAAACTTGACAAAATTCATCAACCAACCTCAGAGAGTATGCCAGCTGATACAGTAGTCAAACACGTAAGAGCGGTGTTGAAAATGAATTAGCAAACCACAAAAACAGTCTGAAATTTTGAGTGAAAAATACAACAAACTGCCTTTCAGCCAAAGCTGAGTGTTCAGGTACATGCCTTCCAAGTCTTCCAGCAGCTCCCACTTCCTTAGGACTTTTGTTAACATAGAAGTCACACGTAAACATACATAAACTATTGTTTTGCTAGTTTTTTCAAAGATCAGCTTAAGTAAATTACATAAACCCAGACCTGGTTAACCCAAAGTTAATGATTTAAGCCTTTTTGTGTCCGATTCTTGCATCCAGCTCTGAGAAGCAGGAAAGTTAATGACAGATGTTGTATATAACAATGATATGGCTTTAAATCTTAGAGGTATGTACCACTTTATTAGTATTTCAAAGGACTATTCGAAGTTGTACATCTCAGGCCTGAAGCAACTCTTACCTTTATCTTCCCATCTGTCACTGTCCACTTGAGTTGAGCCGCAGGCTTTTTACCTGAAAGACCAAAATATGTGCCCGGTATGAGTTCGGTAATATGGTGACAACACAGACTTGAGAGCATCTATAGCTTATGATGCTGACTGAATAGCTAACATAACGAGTACTTCCAGGAAACATAAGACTAAATGTGACAAACAGAGGCTGAAATAAGTTGCACCAATGAATTAATATTTTTGCTACTGCAAACTTTGTAGCTACATCTAGCCTGCAGCTTTTCGGTCAGACTAAGTCCCCATTTTGTGAATAGAGCTTTTCTAGCAAAACTTCTCAGTTTAAACAAAGTCTCAGTTTTGTTCTACCTAAACTGTGTCTTAGCGCACCTGGGACACTTGCATTACAACACAGATCCCTCAGCACAGTCAATTTGTCTTTGTATGTGTGCCCTTAGAGAGCTAATTTCTTCTCCCTGGCTTTTTGCTGTATCTGCTGCAGCAACTCCCCTTCGAGTTGTTCATTGTACTGGCTGGAAGCCATATGTGGCCGCTAAGCAAAATTGGCTCTGTAATGATTGTGTTTGTTTTTAATAATAACTGTATTATGGCTACTTTTAATTCTATTTAATTTTATGTTTAATGAAAGATAAAAAAAATGTAAAAATGTGGAGAATACTGCTCACTACCACCAACTAATTCATTATTTATTCAATCATCATTTTAATGAAATATAAATGCGTATGTACTGTCAGGGAACAGTGACTTGTATGAAAGTTGTGTTTCACTGATGGCAATTTGAATTCAGACTATGGAGCTGCGAAGTGAAATAAAGTGGTTTCAAGCCAGAGAGTGCACAAATCACTCTTCAGCCACCAGCGTGCATCTCCTCACTGTTATTTCAGTTGCTGAGGACTAGTATCCATACACTGTCCAACAACTTTCTCCAAAGAAGTACAGGATCCTCTCTGTGCTAAATGCTTCCAGAAGCAGAAGAGGCTCCATACTACCTTGGAGCAGTCCATTAGCAAAATGATTATTGTTGCCTATCGTCCATTGCATTATACATATTTTATACTGCAAGAGAGTTTGAGTTGGTTCCAAAAGCATCTCAGCTGTGAAAATATGATCTGAAACGCTCTGCAGCTGCGGAGTGTCTAAAGCTTTCCTTTCTGAATGGGAGGCAGATGAAACAATAGGGTACAGGCAAAGTCTTGTTCTGCGAAACAGATGCAATGGGGTAGCAATTGTCATCATGATAGGGCCATCTCAAAGTAATCCATGTAAATACTCAGCCCTATAAAAGGAACGGTCCACTAATTAAATGCTAATAATCCAGGTATTAAGTCCAAGTTCTACACAAAGGTACCATTAAGTGCAAAATTCAAAGCAACATTGAGACAGCCCAGTGGTCTGATCCAGAATGAGCCAAGAAACCACTTACGGGTTTCATTATGCACTCCATGGCTGAATCCTGCACTGCTTACTCTAGCAAATCTCCCCAGCAGAGAAACAGAACTCCAGGATCCAAACACATTCTTTTAAACACTGGAAATCAATAATAAAAATTTCATAAATATTTGGGATATCAGTTGTTATTGAAGGATTTCATTTTGGTTTTGTTGGGGGGGAAACTGACTTCTGTTCATTTGTGAAAGGAATGAAAAGCCATCACTGAGTCAGTTTCACAAATAAACTTAATTATACACTATGTAATGACTTGAACATGTGGAAAAAACATTTCTTGCTCAACAGCTCCTCCTATTGCTTACATGTAGCATGAGGATATCAAGGCAGAATTTGTTTTCATGCATTGGCTACAGAAGCAAATAATCTGCTAATATAAACATGTATTCATTGTCTATTTAGTGTTATAATACACAGGAATTGGGTATATGTTGCCTGATATGGAGTAAAATGGGAAATTATTTTGGGTCCAAGAGAAAAAAAGCAACACACAACTTTCATTCACAGGCAATTTTCATGGTACCCAGAATTAAAATACAGAATAAGATATTGGCAAAAGCACTCACTTTTTGCTAGTCTGAACAATACCAACACTGTTAGCATTATAATTTCTTGCTTATAATACAAACCCAATGTTTTTGATTTTAAGAAGCCTCATTTTGTAAAGATACTTAGAAGGATAACTTAAATAATAACAACAATAAAAAATTACTTCATTCACTCCAGTTGCAAACTGAATTTACTATTATTTTACGCTGGGATGAACAGTGAAGATACGATACTGAATGGGTCACTAGCTTTACTGGACAATTTTACTAACATGAAGCATTTAGTTTAATGGAAATTTCCTTGCAAAAATACTAACAAAATCCGTAAAATTTCTATTCTATAATATTCTCTGGGATGCTAAAATGTGGAGTATGCTTCTGTTATTATTTGCTGCATTCTGCTGCCTATTTGGAAAGTCTCCTCAGGATTTTCAGATTCAAACGGTGTTGTTAGCATAAATCAGAAGTGTACACTAATGTAGATTACTGCAGGTTAGTCCTTTCACTGCAGGTCAGAACACTGAAATTTATATCAAAATATTCCCAGAAGCCTACAGAGCCATCTCCCTTTTCTTCTGTTAATATCTAAAATCACAATAGAAAAAATAGTACCAATGATAACTATAAAACTGTCTTTTTGCATGTCAGGAATAAAATTGCAATGGAGTAAAATCTCTCATGCTTTTCTTTTCACATGTTTTAAAGAAACAAATTCTAGAATATTCAGGATGTTCTTTGGCCATGACAGACACAGTTCTCCAGAGGAATAGCAGTATAGCAATATTATAAACTGCTTTCTACAATAGTTTTGATAACAGGTAAATAAAGTTTTAGTTTTTCTGCCAATTAATTATTTTTATCCTTTCTTTTGATCTCAGTTGATATAAACAACACTTTCTAATATTGTTTCCAGAATTGCAGCAAATGCCAAGCATTGCAGATAATTCTGCTTTCTCCCTGGTAAAGCCATGAGAAATGATCTTATAGTAATTTTGCTCATCTTGCATCTCTGTTGAAGAGGAACATTTGCAGATGTGGAATGAAAATAGCAATTTTCCTCACAAGTTGTTCTTTTCTATTTTCCATTATTCTCAATTCCCATTCCTCATTATAGTACTTCGTGTGTAAAGTCTGATTTTCGTTTATTTCCTGGCAACATAAAGTGACCTTAGTGTCAGTGAGAATGAGAGTCACAGGATGCAGGGAGATTTCTGGAAGATGGAGAGTCATGTTTTAGCAACATCTTTTATTCAAACATAAGATTCTGCTATGGAATAGTGTGCACCAAACCACAACAGTGAAGCGGTGTATCGCTGTGCAGCTGAAGCACATCCCGGATACATTGGGAAGGTTAAATGTATGCAGGTACCTGCATACAGACAGATAACATGAGGATGGAAATTCCAGACCTGGATTACTAATGTTAGGGTATATAATTTCTGATTATAAGTATGTAATTTGGTATAAGTTATACCTGAAGCTAACATTATTTCAAGAAAACAAAAATCAATGTAATTTCCCAAGTAATCTAAGGGGTGTTGTTTATTAGTGTTTACGTGTTCTTATTTACTTTTAATATCAGAGTCAAACTATCCTGTGATACACACAATCAAGAAAAGATGCCAATACTTGTTCTTATGGAAAAATTTAACCAGGGATGTATTTCAGAAGGAAATTCTGGAGTCTATCAACTTACAGAACCTTGAATTAATACAATTTTATAATTGCAAGAAAAAATTGGCTATTGTAGGTGAAAAGTAAAACATTTTTCTAACAGTGCGCTCACATGCTGATGTAAAGACAATCTGCAACTGGCATGAGGAAGTGGGATGAAAAGAAGCTGATAGGAATATGATGTGATTCTGGTCTCGGTAGTTATACAGTTACCAGGTGATCCAAATATATAAAAGGTTCACAAAGAAACTTTTTCATTGTCACTGACAGTGACAATGAAATGCGAACGAAAAGCTGAAACTCTGTTCCCACTGAAGTCAATGGGAGTCTTTGCTTTGGACCTTGGTGGGAGCACGATCCTAAAATTTTGATCGAGCCCACCTCTCAAGGGCATGACATACTCTTGGAAATTCTCGCTGATTTATTCTGAGGTTTCCCTGGTTAGGCCCTCCGTATCATAATTATTCAAAACACATTTTTCCCTGTCAGTTTCCAGAGACAAACTCACTGAGAATTGGAGCATGACTGAAATACCGCCAAAAAAGCCTGGCAGATAAAGCCAAAGATGATCCTGACTGCCAAAGCTGCTATCTAAAGTATTCTTTCATTTAAATAGCAGCATAACTTTGCATCAGTACTGAGTGAAGATATATTTGGAAATGTTTGTAAAGTATTTGCTGGTGAATTAATGCATCACAAACTTAGCACTTTTATGAGGAACTCCAAAATATGCAAGGAAAATATAAATAGAAGCTAAGCAATTTAGAATAACTTTGAATTAGCTATAAACTGGCAGCATTCTTATTAAATCTGTCTCAGATTTGAACACAAATTGATAAAAATCAACAACAAAGCAATCTTAATTTTCTTCATTAATTTTTACTTGGTTTAGCAGATATTTTGTGTCTCTTGTAGACTATTTAATTTGCATTAAGCAAGAGACTACAAATTTGATTTATACATTTTATTCCTTCCATTTTTACCTCTTTCAGATACATTTGTATGCAAAACATTATGGGCTGCATTCTGGACTAGATCCTCAGGACAGCCAAGCTAGGCTTGTACCAAAACTGAGATGAGAAGGGAACTGAGGTTACAGGTGCCTTTTTTTGTGACTTACTCGAACACTAACATTAACTGTGGACTCAGCTGACTGCACAATTTAAAATAGATCCCAAGTTGCACCCAGTTCCATGACTCTTCAAGAGGTTAGTTTCAGCCATGGTTAATTTCAAAGGTGCAGCAGTGATCCAACCCTGACACCTTCCCTTGACCATACTCTTAATATACCCTAAAAAGTAAAGCCATCTAAAAGGCATGATAGAGAGAACTCACCTCTGGGCTACTTAAGATTTCCTTGAGCAAGCCAGGTAAATTGGTTTTCTGACTGCTTTATGGTCCCTGAATGGCACAAAGCAGGCAGCCTGTGTTCCTTTTGTCTCTGGGAATATGTGATTGATTCTCACACACTGCTTCATTTTCATATGCAGCTGCAGGGACAGGCTCCTTTTACTCAGTTCAAAAGGCTCGCTTATTTTCCCAGATTTTGGTGATGAAGATAGAGAAATATTCAAACAAGGATGGTGGAAGAATTTTTTTATTGGGGTATGGAGAATTTATTAAGGCTTTCTCCATTTTTTAAATTAGTAGTGTTTGTATTCATGCCCAGTGCTTGAAATTTGATTGAAATGGGACTGTCAATAAATACAGCTGAAGCATTCACACCTCTAGGGCTGAAATGGGATATGTATTTTATAAGCGGCAGACTTTCTGTAAAGAGCCGGTACAGAAAACTGAAGGAGCATAGCTGATGTCCACTGGATACAGCCATAATCTTCCTCCAAGAGAAATACAAAAACACAGAAAGAAATACAAAAGTGATTTTAAAAAATCAGAAGTTAACTGTTAAGGACACTCGCGGAAGACGACTTTAAAAACATTCTGTGTTAGGTAATAGGGAGAAGCTGCTTAGAGATATTTAGATGTATACGCTCCATTGAATCATACAAGAAAGTTTGGGTTCATAAGAACTGGATGCATGGGAATAACTGTATGGGAAAGTTTGGGTTCATAAGAACTGGATGCAGTAAGGAAAGTGATAATTCCCATACACAACTCCTATTCAAGGATGTTTTAAGTGATATCTATTCTTCTCATGTGTCTGCAGTGACAAACATATTTCTTTTTGTTTGTTCTCCATCTTCTCATGGGCAATATGTCTAGTGAGATCCAAACGGCATGGTTTGTACTAAAATAGCTGCATGGGTTGGTACTTTCAGCTGTCAGAACTGTCTCTCCTTCCTTCCCACTTTGTGAAATATACATACCACAGCACCATCTGCTTCATCATGATGCAGATTTGCCGCATAGGAGCTGTATTTTAATGGGAAAAATCATCTGACTACAAGAGAATTTTATGACTTCGTTTTAATTTTCTATCTACCTTTTTTTTTCTCCAATTCCCACATCAGTCCTAGGTCTCCTGAGGCACCAGACTGTGAAGCTGACACCAGATGGGGGAATGAGTTTCAAACAGCTGCGGGCTTCCCTACTCCTGCTTCCAGCTATCAAGGATTCATTTCTGCACGTGCATACAGAAAAAGCTGGTGATAGCAAGACAATACTAAATTCAGGTTTTTTCCCTGCAAGCTTCACTGCTTTCAGCATTCTCACAGCTCACAAAATTTGCCACAATCACAGTATCTGTTTAGAGAGGGCAGAATGACTGGCAGCTGTCTTCAGCTGATGAAAAAGAAGCGAACAAAGGATGAGAGAGTGCATAGAATGGAATGTATTTACACGGATCCCTCTGCAGGAGGCTGTTTATCAGATGTTACGAACTGATTTATTTATAGCTAATGACTTCTCCAAAAACATTGTTCTCTGCTGACCTTTACACTTAAATTGAAAGTCAGGAGACCTACTCTGCCAAGTAAATGAAATAATTTTAAACTAAAATACAGGGGGAAAAAGCTTCTTGCTGTGTTGTGGATCCATTGTTAACTATTGTATCTCCTGCTTTTTTACCTTATTATCATTGCTGGTCACTACGGATAGCTAGTATTCTCCAGAATAACCAGTAAACCTGGTATGTGAAAAGAAAACAGCCACAACTTGATTTAATATGGGAGTTGAGGACACTTAGCCAGTAATCCGATCAGTTGCTTATATTGTCAGCTCCTTATACAGGGGTTCTGTCTGTCAGTGGCCTGTGCAATGCCCAATCTATTAGTAATGCTCCACAAATATGGAACAGGGATTTGCACTTTTGACAGCTGACATAATTAGTCATTGCTTCCTACAAAAATACAGAAAGCAATAACCAGGCTGTTTCAACCCGCCGGATCCTGCCTCTTCTGACTGGCAGACCCACTCACACTAACACATTAGAGCTCGGCTTACAGAACTGAGACCTTTGCACCTAGAGAGGATTGTGCCCTTTCTTTGATCACCATCTCTGCTGTCCCAAGTAGCTTCCAACAGCAAAGCGTAACGAGGTTCAGCAGTACGGAAAATGCCGGCACGCTGGAGCCATCTGTGCCCCAAAGAGACAGCTAATTCACCTCACGCTGCCATCAAGCCCCGTGCTGTGGGACTGAAGATGCGTGTTTTACAATTGGCTCATCACAGTCAGCAATGCCTGTCGTCACTTTCAAACCGGGATGCTTCGGGAGTCAAAGTGTGTCCTGTCACCTTTTCCTCTCGCAATGCTAATTAGACTCTGCACTCTGCAAGTGCACAATGGAGACACAAAAGACGTTGATGAATCTTGTTTGTTGCTGCCCATAGGAGTTACGAAGGAGACCTTTGCAGTAAATGGAAAGTGATGCTGTTTGCTGGAGAGATGATACAGTATTTCACATGCTTGCTATGTCCTGAGCTCTTGCTGGAGGAAGGAGGGGAAGGATTTACTCCCTTCCTTGATGCACAGTCCACATTCCTGCTGCAGTTCCTACAGCTGTGCATCTCTGGCTTCCCCTTGTGCCCCTGCACTCCTGGTTCCACCTACCTCCTGGTAGGTGCTGGGGTGGCTCAGGGAGGCCAGGGCCACTGCGGCTTGACTTGACCTGCTATGCAAAAAAGGCATCAACCACACTCTGCTCTATCACCAGAAGTGACAGCACAAAGAAAAAGCACCCCTTCCTCTACGGACTCTCATAACATTTCTACTTTAACTTTTAAGCGTAAGAAATGTACCTCAGGATAGGCAGATCAACTGAGCAGAAACATCTTAATGTTAGAATTAATCCTGTGCTTTAGAAGTAAAACCTGATGACTGCATGCAGATAAAACAGTTTCTCCTTTCTGCTCGTTGCTGTAATGGAAGTAAAGTATTGAAGAAATAACTTCACAGCTTGGCTAAGCATTAACTAACAGCACTTTCTGTGTAACAAATACATGATGCTATGGATTTGGTAATGGAACAGGAGATGGCCGATGCACTTATATGAGAGGAACTGGGCTACCACTCAAAATGTGAGTTTTACTAGTTATGTTCCCAACTAGGAAGTACAAGAATTAATTCCTGAATTGATGTATGTGAGGATAGAAAGCAAAATATAGCATAATTTGCAGAATCTGTGGGCTGTGTGCATATTCTGCTATCTTTATTGCTTTTCTGTATCTGGTCTTTCTAGATCTGAAAATTCATAAAAGTATAGAATCACAAAACTCTTTGGAAGTGAAGTAAGCTTATTTACAACCTAGCTCCTGTGTAAAAGATGGAAGACCCCCACTCTTTCAGTGCCTTTGAGCCTGGCGCCTTTTGAAGAGTTTCCTTCAGCAAGGGTTGGTTCAATCAGTATGCATGAAACAGTAGAACCACAGTGAAAAAACTAAATGCCCATATACTTTATTCCTGTAATGATTGTGAAATGAGACATATTACTTGTAAGTCTTTGAGATATTTTTATCTTCCTAAGTTTTCTACCTGAAACTACCAGTAACAATCATTCTCAAGAAAATCTGCACTGCTGAGGTGTAAGGAGCAGTCTGATCAATGCAAGATATGAAGCTGATGCAGTGGCACTAAATGTTGGCTTGTGTAAAATGCAGTTTTGAAACACCACACAAAGTTCCCTTACAGTGAGTTTTAATTCAAAAGTTAGGAAGATGTACAAAAGTTCAAGTACTTGTCTGGTGGATTCAATGGCATGTAATAAAGGCCTTTAACCCCAATAAAATGGGTTCTTAAAGGTTTGAGAAGTCTCACACTGACAAACATCAAGACAGGTGTGGCAATACAAGAAAGCAAGTCAGACAGAACCTCTCTGAAGAAGTGAGAAACCCTAAGTTTAAATGAATATATATTCTTTAAACTTTGGCTAAGTTTTGTTGGGGTGAAGTAATATGTATTTGAAACTGCAGTTGCCGTTTTCTAAATATGCTCTATTACTTTCTTAAGGTTAATAAGTTCACTTAGTCTTTATTCCTCTATGACACCAAGAGACATTTAATGAAGTCTTGTGTCTTAAAATCAGTTTCTCCAAATAGCTGAGTTCTGCTGAAAAATCTAAAAATAAAGGCTTTTTAACTGTGACCCTGCTCTGGAAAGGCAGTTCAGCACATAAATAGTCTCACTGACCTTCAGCCTATGCTCTGCTATAGATAGCTTTCCTGAATTTATCTTAGGAACACGTGTACTACTGAAATCAATGAGACTAGTTATAAGGGTAATGATATAACTGTTTGTGGTATTTGTTTCAAAGCTAAGAACCTCACAGTTATCTGCCATTACAGCACAGTGCATAAATAAGAAAATGGAAAAATCACATAGGGAGAATAAGTACAACGTGCTGTACTGTTAAGGCAAACATCGATAAACTAGTGAAAGGCTTGAAGAAGGGTTTATAATAGTTTTTTCCATACCTCCTGTATTGCTGTTAAATACTAGTTCTTCTCACAGAATTTAGTTTCACAGTAATTTGCTTAACTATTTAATAATGTTAATAGCTGTGTGCTTAAAAGTATAAATAGCGTAATTTCACTGTTGTGCTGTTGAACTGTATTTTGTCGCATTTAACTCCTTACACATACGAAAGGTTGTAGAAAGAACAGAGTGTAAAGGTATAGCTATATTGGACTTTTCCTCAGTGTCAGAAGCAGTTTAAGAGGCTGCCACTGTCATGCTGCAATTCTCTGCTTTCTCACTGTTCCTGCACAATTCCTTAACACCATTCTGTTTCCCAACAGCCTGAGGATCTAGTTTTAAAAACTGCCTGAGATTATTCTTCTTTATATTAGATCTTCAAAAATATTTTAAAAGGGTATTGAAAATATCCAAGTTGCTATAAATATCTGTTTAAGGAATCACTGACATTTGTTTTACAGTTTTCATAAAAATAAATTTTTCATTGAAACAGTCAAAAATTACAATACTTTTTTGTGGAAAACTGTTTCCCTGGCCATCTTTTAAATAAAAATCATTCCTGCATTAAATTTATATAGGTGAAATGTCACATATGGATATGACAACTGAATCCAATCTCTTCCATGAGATACAATTTTCTTAATGACTCATAGAGACACACTGGTATAATTTAACCACATCTAAATCTTTGCCTAATACATTGCTTTCTGTTAGAACCAGTGGCAGAATTATAGCTAAAATGACTATTTTGTGTACTCAGAGCTCTCCCTTTCTCTAGCCATTTGAAGCTAAGAGTATATTGATAAATATCCTTCACTGGAAGTATACTTAGTGATTGAACTCTGCATATGAAGAGAGGCAGGAGATCAACAACTATTACACTTATATTAGCAACACGGAGGAGGATTTCAACATATAAGTAGCAATGAGACAAACTATGGATAATTTTGCCCTTTGTTTTCAAAATGGGCTTTGTTTTTTCTCACCCTCAAATGATATTTTACAGAGGTTCTCTAGGGTTACATCTGGAATAAGGAAAATATGGCTGAAAGGATTTAATTTATCTTTAAAATAAAATCCAGTATGTCATTCAGACAGGAAAGCAAGCCAGGGATGAATGTTTGATATAAAAATTTATGAAACATGAAATGGGCTTTAATAGTAAGTCTGTGAAGTCTCGAAACAATAGGTCTTTCTGGAGTGGCAGAGTCCTATTTTTATGGTGCTTTAATACGTGGGAAGGTGATAAAGTGTTGTGTATGAGGAAAGAATTAAAAATATAATTGAACATGGTTCATAAATCCATGAAGATTCAAAAGCTACACTCTGGATACTAATCCCTCCTGGGAAATGTTTCTATTTAGTTACACTGTAAAGGTTAATAGTAAATACAATTTTGCATCTGCAAATCTCTGGTTTATTTTTCTTCTAAGATATGACTTACCATTCACCTTATGTTATCCATCATTTGATGATTATGTCTGCATTTTCCAGTAAAAACTGTTCTTCCCTTTTTTGCTTAAATTAGTCTGCGAGCTCAGATTTTGATTTATATGGAGTAGCAATACCACGTTCTTCCAGGACACTGAAAATGTCCTCATTTAAGATCAGATCAGAAGATAGGAGGAAAGCCTTTTATAATTTTGAAAGGAATCAAGTCTTTTTAGGCCAGTCACTACATTTCTGTGATTAATCATAAAGATGGGTATGTATAAAAGAAGATATGTTTGCATTTGTACTAAAATTCTGAAAATTCTACATTGACAAATGGCTATTAATAAGAGAAGGATATAAAAACAAAAGCAAAGACAAATGTTGAAAATGAGACTTTCTGGCTCAAAGACCCACTGCTTTAGCAGTTTGCAACTATGAAGGGGCACTGAGGGAGCTAAGACATATCAAAGATTAAAACTTAAGAATCCCAGTTCTTATTAATTTATTGTTTTGCAAATAACTGTATCATATTCAGTGAAGCATCCACCTTTTAGGTATGTATATACAAGATAGCATCCCTCTGGTGGTGCTTGATTACATTGAAATAAAGCAATGGAACAGAAACCTCTTTGCTGATCCATACATGAGTTCTTGCAACAGTATGAAATAGTTTTCAGAAGACAGCAATAAAACCTAAGAAATTTCACACAAAACAGCATTTTATAGGAATAGTGTTAAAGCTGACAAGTAAAAATGTCGTAACAGAAGAAATACCCAATTAACATTATTATATGACTAGTACAATATGTACTGTTCTGCCACTCGTGCATGCATGTGAACACAGTGTGTAGTAACAGCTACACAGACTGTTTTTGCATTGCTTTACATTATAAGCTATGAATATATTTATTTTCCTTTTCTTCCTCATGTATTTCTAGAATAGTTCTAATTATCCTTCAGGTTTTATTTTCGTCAGTGGTCATTTGGAATTACACTGAAAATACATTCCCATTTCTTATGCCATAGTCCTAGAGAAACTAGGACACATGTAAAAGAAGTATCTAAATAAAGAGAATTCATATAGAGGAAAAGGTCTGAACCTCTGTCAAAATAATATGAATAAAGAAGCAGCATCACCGATTATCTTGGCAGCGCAGAAATGCAGAAGACTTGTTTTCTGATAGAAAATACATAAAGATTAAGAAGAATCTGCATCAAATTCTCACTCACAATTAATCAATTTCATTACTCAGAAATTACAGGAATAAAATATAAGGTGGATCCACTTTTCTGATAGGTGCTACTGCAAAGGATAGATGGCCAGAGCTGACTAAAAAACCTATCTGAAGGTTTCAAATTCATGTGTCCTGGAGAACAATGAACTGTAACATAGTTAAGCAAAATATGTACTTCTGTGTATTTTAGCCTTCCGATTTTATAAAGCTTCTAATATAGAAAGACTGGATGAAAAGTAAATGCAGTCAGAGAAATTAATGCACACAGAGGAGACACAAATTTTATGTATTTGGGTTCTTCGTAGAAAATTTAAACATTGTTCATATATGTTAAGATTTTCTTTTAAAATAATAAATTTCTAGTCCTCTGGCTAGGGAAATTAATTTTTAACATAAATTGCTGCATTCTGCGCGATTTCCACTGTCTGACTCTCTCATACCTGCAAATCTCTTTCACATAGGACATTATTCTTCAGTCCAAGAATAAACAATTTCTCTCCATCCTAATTAGACCTGAAAGCAAGCCTTTTCCCCTTCACGTGCCACAGTAGAAACTACATTTGAGAAAGAGTTCTGAGCAAAGGTGAAGGGTCTCTGCTTGGGGTCCATCTATAGCTTTAATGAGCTAATATGAATGTCTTAAAGCAGAAACTTTTATCTGCTGGTTTCACTTCTAAAACACAGGATTAATTCTAACATTTCTGTTCAATCCATCTGCCTGTCCTGAGGTGCATTTATTACAGTTACAGGGCAGCAACAAACAAGATTCATCAACGTCTTTTGTGTCTCCATTGTGCACTTGCAGAGTGCAGAGTCTAATTAGCATTGCGAGAGGAAAAGGTGACAGGACACACTTTGACTCCCGAAGCATCCTGGTTTGCCCACAGCACAGGGCTTGATGGCAGCGTGAGGTGAATTAGCTGTCTCTTTGGGGCACAGATGGCTCCAGCGTGCCGGCATTTTCCGTACTGCTGAACCTCGTTACGCTTTGCTGTTGGAAGCTACTTGGGACAGCAGAGATGGTGATCAAAGAAAGGGCACAATCCTCTCTAGGTGCAAAGGTCTCAGTTCTGTAAGCCGAGCTCTAATGTGTTAGTGTGAGTGGGTCTGCCAGTCAGAAGAGGCAGGATCCGGCGGGTTGAAACAGCCTGGTTATTGCTTTCTGTATTTTTGTAGGAAGCAATGACTAATTATGTCAGCCGTCAAAAGCGCAAATCCCTGTTCCTTGTTTGTGGAGCATCACTGATGGGCCACTTTTCTCTCTGTCAAGCAGATTACATTCCAGGGTACTGAAGTTGCAGGGTTTGCTGTGTTCTTCCAGTCTTTCCTTGACTTATCCCTACTCCCACTTTCATAGTAGTGTGAGGATGTTAACTTCCCTAGTTCCTAGGAGTCAGCAATTAACAAAACAAACGATTTCCTGAGTCTTCAATTGTCTTCTCTGCTCCTCTTATAGTAGATTAAATTTCACTGAAAGTCATCTTCCGCGCTGTGAAAGGCACCATGATGCAGTCTGGGCTAATATCTTAGTGGAAGATAAACTTCTAGCAATCTTTGCATTATTATACGTAATCTATATCACGTTTTTCCTTTCAGTACATGGAATATTCTTCTTCCTCTTAGTTATAAAGCACCAGAGATTGAAACAGAATTTTAAAAGTGTAAGGATAAAAGAAAATTTAGTTTAAATAAAATTAGAAATAGTTTCAATCTGATGACACGGATGGAGACTTTTTTGAAGTAAGTTTTAGATAAAGCACATATAGGCAGACTGATGTGGCCTTTTGGAGAAAAAATATATATTATTTGGATGAATTATTCCTTTTCCCAGTGCTTTCCTCTTACATTGTTTTCAATTTTTACACCATGTATTCAAATCCAAGCAGAATTTTACCAACTAGGATTTCACTGAAAGAGAGTAAGTACTCAAATGACCATGCCATTTCTACTCCAGTATCTATAGCTCAAAGCTATTTAGACATCTAAAACCTCTTCAAGACAATTGGGAGTGATGCATTAAATAACTTGGTAACGCTAATTTCGGTTTCTCATCCTGCCAAATTGTTCCTGTCCACAATTGTGGCCATGTCCTATGTTCCTCTGAAGGCCCATTCACTTGAGCACAGTTATGCACACCAAGGAACAAACACCTCCAGCTCGGGTTTGATGAGGCAAGGAGGAATCCATGCTAAAATGGCAATAGTCCACAAAATTAAAGAAAAAAAATGCTGAAAAAATGAGAAAGACGCCCGCAAATTTTATTCCAGTAAAAATACATGTGCCTAGCAGAAAGAAGAGCGAGCATTTCTTAACAGACATATTTGAATGCCATGTACTTTTTAAAGCAATTACAGAAAAGACTGTAATACTTCCTCTGGAGACCCCTCTGTCACAGTCATAGGATACACTGAATGTTCTCAAATTTGCCTTTTCAAAGGATCACTTACACAAGGCAGGAACTATTTTTTCCTCGCAACACTCTTAATTAGTTATCTGATGTCTGTAGAAAAATGTATTACTATATTTTACTGGGGATTTTCTCTTCTTATAGCTGATTTGGATTTTACTCACCAAGTATATGGCTATGCTGAAAAGAAATGCAGCGAAATGGTGGGCACCAGTTACTTGAAGCACTCTGCTCTGAGGGCAGGCACTGGCCCTGTGGTCCTGACACACGGCTGCTCACTCCACCTGAGGTAAAGGACACAGACAGACCTTCAGGGAAGAGGCTCATCTAAGTAAAACCATTTCTAGTTTGGAAAATGTGGAATGAAATACAAGCTCAAACACCTCCCCAAGCCGTTCCCATAGTGTCATTGCTGCTGAAGAAGCGGAGAGGGCCTAGGCTGCAAGAGTCGTGAGGAGGGTGGATGCAGCAACAACCATAAACACTGTGTAAGAGGAATTTCTGTGATCTGTGTGATTGTTCTTACTCTGTTACTGTCACAGACACAATTTGTGCTCTCACGCAATGCCCACACCGAATTTTTCCTCTCACGACACGCCCACAACCTGTACTGTCCCTTGCTCCTTAAGCCTTTCCGCCCCGCGTTTCCCCGGGACTACCGGCCCCAGCAGCCCTTGCGGTGCCCTCCCGCTGCATCTGGCGGCTCCGTGGCGCGGGGGCTGCTGGGGTTTGTAGGCAGCTTCCGCCTCGGCGAGGCCTGGCGCCGCGGGCGCCGCATCTCGACGCCTCTCGGCCGGACGGCGGCCCAAGGGAGTCGGGGGGACACCGGGTGTGTTACCTTGTAGGGCAGGTGCTGCTGGCTGCCCAGGGCCGAGGAAGCGACGTGAAGGAGCAGCACAAGGCGAGGCGTGGGCCGGTAGCCGCGGGAAGCCTGGCGGGGACGCTGAGGGGCCAGCAAGGAGGCTGAGGAGATGTGAGGGGCCGGCGGGAAGGCTGAGGAGGCGGGGAGGGCCGGCAGCCCGGGGGACCCCTGTGGGCTGCGGGGGCTCGGCTGTGGCGAGCGGTGGGACGGGTGCTGAGGAGATACTGCACAGCCGCCCTTCTCCCCTCGTTTGTAATGAAAAGATGAGGTCTGAGTGAGTTGTTTTTTGGGGTTTGGTTTTGGGGTTTTTTTCCTTTGGGTTTGTTTTATGGCAACGAGCACTTAGTGTGCAAGGGCTCCTGCCTTGCAGAGACACTGCGCCCCTCGCCAGCCGACTGGCAGGGCTTTTTTCTCAGGGCAAGGCTGGGTCTCCTGATGATGGCTGGATGAGGAGCTATACTCTGCTGAAATACCGAATTCAGCTTTGAGAACTCTTTTTTGGGGTGGTAAAAGCTTCAGGTAGGCTTTAGATGCCGCAACTGAAATTAAAGAGGATGTGAATGAGCAGTCATTATTCTTCCCCAGGAAGGGACACCCATTTTGGTAACTACCTGCCTTAGTTATAACATGAGAAAATCACTGAGCTCATCCTTTTGACTTGCATATTTTCTTAAAAAAACAAATCTTGAGTTCCTTGTCTTTCATTCTGAAAAAACCAGCTCCTTGGACCTCACCCGATGCTAATTTGTCTTACAGAGAAATCTTCTGTACAGTGCACCAGTTCTGGTGGATTCTTAGCTCTAGCTAAGTATGTGTTGACATACCTGGGAGAGAGAACCAAGCACACAGCTATTATCCTTTTGATGCTCCATAAATGGAATGTTCTTTTGCATTTTCCAAACCCAGTGCATTGTTTCCTGTGGTTTCAGCATTAGATGGGAGAGGGTTTCATGCTGCAATGATTTAAAATCAATTGTTGCCTGCTGAAGAGCCCTTTTTGCCTTTTTTGCTACTGGGGTAAATCATGAAGGCTTTGGGATTCCCTCAATGCTTGTGACAGAATCAGGCAGCTGAGTGCCTTCCTGGAAAAGGGATGAAGCATTAATGGAGCACATTTGGACTACAGCTGTTGCCATCCTGAGCCTATATATAGAAACCCTCTACTCCACACACATGTGGGAGACAACTGTATTTGCTGGCAGCACAACTGAAGTTTGCAGTATTTTTTTGTCATCTCTCGACACTCAGTTGCTGCAGGAGTACTTGGGAGTCAGCTTCAGAGTTCTCAATTAAAGGTGGAATTTCATTGAAGTTATGTAGTTGAAATGTTTACTCAGACTGTTCACGAGAGGGGCATATACTTACGATCTGAATGAGGAAGGGAGAAGAAACAAGAGGAGATGGGAGTGCAGGAGGGTGTGATGTCCCTGATCAGTGCTAATGGAAAGTTCCTGATTCCCATCCTGTGCCACTCTACTGTGGTGTCACTTTTAGCAGGGCATTGTGCTGTAATTTTCTGTATACCTGACAATTAGGCTAATGACAGGAAGTATGATTTCAGACTAATATACAGAATAAACAATCTGGTTGAGAAAATGCACTTTTTTTTTTTCCAAGTCCTATGTTAATAAATTCTTCCATAGTCTTTGACAGAACTATGCTTGTTATGACTGTCATTGTGCATATGATTTGCTGTATGCTTGTAAAAATGTCTAAAATAAATAAGAACCGCAGCTATTTCTCTACTAAAAGCCAAATTAAATTTCTTCTTACCACTTCAGTCAGTTCTTCATATAAAGTGTGCTGAAGGTCTGCAAGATAGCTAAGATTGTATCACCCCTATTTTAAAGTAAAATTACAGAATGATCCTAGAAATTAGAGAATGGGAGAATCTTGGTCTTAGAAGAACTCCCAGTTTAATCAACTCCTAGTCCCAGGCTGGGCATTCAGCTCTGCAACTCACAGCCATGGCTTTGTACAGTTCTAGATTTTAAAGTCCTTTTAGGCAGCTTTTCCTTTTCAGTGATACTTGCTTTGCACCTGAAACAACATCAGTTACAAGCTGAGTGATACCACAGCATGGGTAGCGCTGGGGAAAAGAACTGAAACTGATAAACATTGTTAACAGCTTAGAGAAGTAAGAGGGAGAAAGCAGAGCTTATTGGCTCAGTGCGGGAACACATAACTTCCCTTATCTTTTCTATTCCTAAATGACCCATCCTCAATTCAGAAAGGGATGTGAAAGCCTGCCAGGTGAAGGAACAAGGCACAGCCTGGAGCTGGAAAATGTGGTGGATTTGAAACCCACCTAGAGGAGAGCCCCTGACCTTGGTGAGAGACCAGGCATGCAAGAACTGCGACTGCAGACTGCCATACAAGAGTGTTCTTTATATACTGCTGGGACACTGGTGGACAGAAGAAACTTGCTTTGCTGGAGTTTCCTGTGCATCAGTGGTAGCTAGATAAAAAACTATTTGAGTGAGCTGTATAGTAAGAAGAAGCAATTGCAACTGGGAAGATGTAGGTTCACTGCTCTTCACAACTGACATGCTTAACTGTCCAACTTTTATGAAATGCTCAGTTTGTGACATATTAAATGGTATGATATCTTACTTCAAGTTGAAATGGTCTGGGCCTAATCCTTCTGGGCCAACTATGCGTATTCCTTGTGCTTTTGGAGATCGCTAGCCGCCATAGTTTTCACTTACTTAATTATCTGTCTTGATGTAGAATTAAAAAAGTTCCTGAACTGGTCTAGCCAGGTGTGGGGAAGCATGCTGGGAAATCGTATGACTCTTGCAGACAACAATGTAATAATTAAAATATGTTATTTGCATTACAAACAGCAGTAAGTCAAGCCCCTATAAGCTGGAGCCAAGATACATTCCTCATCAGGATACATTCCTCATCTAGTTGTTACGTGGTGTCATACAGCCTGATTCCAGGCGTGATACCGCTCCAGATAAACCTGTTGTCTGGTGGTGGGATTGTGGAGCCGCATGCCAGATACTTTACACCATGCAGAACAGAGCCTTTCTAAGAACTGGCCTGTTCTACACTAGAGGGCAATTTTTCTCCTTTCCAAGAACAGTAGTGTATATTCATTCTGTAGGTTCTTTGGTGCAGCTTGACTGTATTGGCAAGTCAAGCTAACAATCCACTATATGAGCCATCCCTTATTGCTGAGTTTCTTTCCCTATGCCGTGAAGCTGGTGCTCAGGTGTCTTGAGGACACAGGATACTATCAGAGGCTGCAGATGTTCATAGGAGGAGAGTGGTACCACTGTTTATGCAGCAGGTTAAGCTCATCTTTGCCTGGGCTGCCTTGGACTGCCCAGCCTCCCACCATCTCCCTGCCCTTGTCATGTGTTTCCATCCCGTCCCTTCCTCCAGCACCTGCAGTTGTGTGGTCAGGTTGTGTGCAGACTGAGGATGCTTGCGCATCTTTGTCCTGCCAGGTCTGACTAGTTCCCTGATGTGCTCTCCCTGCCAGCACGAGGGAGAGGACAGGAAAAGGTTGCCTGGCCAAGAACGACATTATGGACTTGAAGCTGCAGCTAGAAAAGCTTGTGCTAATGCACATGCAGATGCTGGCTGTCGTGGAGAGCTGCAGAAGGCTGCCTCCCCAGTATGTTAATAATTCATCGTTGCTTCTTTCCATTCTTTCCAAACGGTGCTGGAGCCAAAACAGATCAAACAAACTCAAGTATACTATTATGACAAAACAAACTTGTCTGTGCCTTGCTTTGTGTGGATAGACAGATGGGGTAGGTTAGAGAGAAAGCTCTCCTGATCACCTTGACTTTCTGCTTCGATTATTTTCCAGTGTCTTAATTTTAAGTAGACAGATAAATGACTTACCGCAGTGTATAGATGTGAGACAGAGATATTTCAGGCACTTTTAGCTTGGTCTTCTACGGAAATGAGGCTTATTTTCTTTCATTACCTCTCTCTCTATATATTCCCACATACCATACTTTTTAACCCATGAGCAATTTCAGTTAAATCGGGAAAAGAAGTACTGAAATTAAAGATATAAATTTTGTCAAAAGAGAAGATCAAGAAGAGAAAAGCAGCATTCTTACATAGTCCTTACTAGTCAGCAGAGGAGCCACACAGAAGACAGCCATTCTGAAGCCAAATGCAGAGCAAATGCCTCAGTATAGGTTTACACCTTATTAGACATCAGAGGATCCCATTATAAGGCATGAAATAATAGGAGAAACCCCCTTACTTCTGCTTACGGAGCTAATCTGCTAAATTCTGTATAAACCGGAAGTCGCTGCTCTTCTGTATGGGGAACCTCACTGAACTTAAAAAAGGGAGGCTGGTGATTTCCTTTTAGTGCAGTGGTAATTTGAATGTTTCTGGTTTGCTTTTTTAATTCATGTTTCCCTTGCTAGGAAGAATTATTGCTGTGTCACTGTATGACTTTTATATGGCTGTGTTTGAATTTGTTTGGCTGGAAACCACAGTGAGAAGCAGTGAAAAGAGGTTTTGAAATTTAATTGTGTGGGCAACATGATCAAGTGACCTGAAAACAAGGGACCAGCCCCTCTGAGACAGAGTGCTACCCAGGAGAGTCTCTTTCTTGCTCTTCAGAGTAAGATCTTTGCAAAAAAATGCTTTCTCCATGCATATGCAGTCATCCATCACAGCATCTTACCAAATGTAGCAGTATGTTTTTGTCTGGTTTTTGTCGTTGTTGTTGTGTTTTTGTTTTTTTTAATCTTGAAGACCATTTCTGTTTCTTCTCTATGTGGGGAAAAGTATCTTAAAGCACATAGGCTAAAATTGCCTTAAAAGGCAGGCATTTCAGGCATATTTTGTATTCTGAGTGGAGCTATACACATCTGATTACGAATTGTGAAAGGTATTCATGAGTTCTTATTACCCCTCGGGGTAGCAGCTGGGAAAAGCAGCAGGAGTGGCTGCTCAGAAAGCGAGGAGGAGAGGATGCCTGGGGCCTTTACATACCACCATCCAAGATCTGCTTACAGCATCACATTGGGAATGGATTCTGCTTACCCCAACGTTTTATTCTGTGAAATTGCCTGATCTTCTGCACTACCACCTATCTCTTTCACAATGGCTCTCAGCTGTCAGGTAAAAAACTTTTTGAAGCTGTTAGAACTAAAGCAAACCCAGACAAGTCTCAGTTTCTGCATTGTTTCAACTTGGGGAATCTGTTATTGAAAGAAATAGTGGAGAATTATTGAAAAGAGTGAAAACATCTGTACAGTTTTGCACTTGAGAACGGCAGAAGTACCTACCCGAGTTTTCCTGGCTTTTACACAAATGTTTTCCAGAGAGGATTCAGAGAGCACTGAGGTGACAGCCCTGCCTTCAGCTGCCCTTGTAATCAGTGCTCTGCCACTGCATCTTGCTAAGGGATTCGGAAGAGGCTGATCCAACTTGCAGGGAAGGTGAGTAACATGAAGCAGGGATGCTGGCCTGCCAAGAACGTGGGCACTGTGGTAGTCAAGTGTTGTTTCTCCTGTGTATACGTTGTTTTTCACCAACATTTTCATGGAAAAAAAACAAACTAAAAAACTCCTTGTCCCACCCCAGCCCTCCATACTCCATTGAAATATGTAGCTGAAAAAGCCTGGTTGAAAGTAGAAACTCTTGAGATAATAATCCCGCAGCACTACCCCAGGGCAATTATATTTCACATTTGATGAGTCCATTCTCTAGACCCCAACCTAAGTTATATCTTCCAGATGCAGTAGTTCGTCCAGCTCGGGAGATGCACTCCTGTGGCAGACCCTCGCTCTGCAGGAGAAATGTAGGGCATGGGGCATATTGACTACTGCTGCCAGGGGCAGTGGTTTACCATTTCTGAATTTTCTATGGAAAGTGGACAGTTTTTAAACAGAAAACTTTAGTTTGTTGAAAACTATGGAGGAAAAAAGGTTGAGGGAGTAGGTCAGCATCTACTAATAGATCATCTCAGGCTGTGTTTGGTAAGGAACGGAAGAAAGAAGGTGAGGCTCAGATGCCTTAGACATTGCTTGTGGCATATTCTCCCAAAATGAAGCTGATTCATATTTGGAAATGATTTGACTGCAGGCAGAACATAAATGTATTATGCAGATTTCTACCTAATTTACTTGTCCAATTAGATCATTAAAATGCCTCAAGCATTTGTGGCTTGGTTTTATTTTGTGGCATTTTTAAGAAAAACTCACCATCTTTTCCTTGCAGAAATCTTGTCCATGTATTGTCTCCACTCTGTTTTTTCTGAATGAGGACAACTGAGGTGTGTATACGGGGCTAGGAGATGCCGGCACAGAGAAGACTGGGAACTGTCTGAAAGTGGTATTAATCAAAGGTTGCAGGAGGTGGTGGCTTCACCAGAGACTTTCCTGTGACATAGTAATTGAGCTACATTTTTGTGGCTACTGAACTCTGACACCATATTTTTGCATGGACATTAAATTGCACCTTGTAGGAACTTTGGCAGCCTGCATTGTAAAGTCCCACAGAAGCAGAGATGTTTTTTGAGATTCGAAATTAGGGAAGGCACTAATTGTAAACATTTTTTTCTGGTTGTCCTAAATGGTATTTCGGTCTTGTATGTTCCTCAACTCTGACTTTGTACAAATTATCAAATTAATGCTGTCATGAGAGCACAGTACCGAGCCAGACGATGGCTGTCCTCGTTGCATAATGCAGAAAGCTTTGGCCAGAGGAGTTTTTAGCAATAGTGAAGAAGGGCGGGGTGTGGAGGACACACTCTGTAATTGAGGATCAAAGCTAATTGTTTCTGCTTCTCAATCTGTATAGGAGCTGTTCAGCTGCAAAAGGCAGAAGTGTTAGGAAGCATCTATCACCTAGACGTTTTGTCATCAGGGAGAAGTGAAGAGGTAAGTTCTACTTTTTACAAAGTCAATTTTTTGTAGGAAAAGTCTTTCCTCAAAGTAGCTTGGCAATACATTTGATGGTAAGAGGCTTAAGTATAACCTAGATTTAGTAAAAACTGCATGTAATGTACAGAAATGTGATGGATATAGTAAGGATACTGCTAAAAGTAGTTAATAATAATTCTTAACTATAGAAGCATTATCTAGTTTATCTCACCTGTCAGGCAGAAAAGAGGTGGGGAAGCTATGGAAGTAAAGTGGAAAAGGTGAGGCAAAATTTTTCTAAAAACTTTAGGAAGTGACTTTTGTTAGGATAAAATCCCACTCTATATAGAACTATGAAGTTGTATTTAATTTCTGTGGAGTAAGTTTTTTTCCACAGATCTTGACACCACCAGAAGTTCTTAAGTTTCCAATTAAAAAGTGGGGAATCACAGTTTTTGTTTTGTCTCCTCTTATTTACCAAATGACGGGAAGCACCAGTAACTGAAATAATCCTGTTTTCCCTTTACCTCTCCAGTTCTGTATTCTGGTAACTATATAATGTAACATTCAATAATTATTAGCATTAATTTGAACACATAGCTTTAAAATAAATTTATATGTTTTCATTCTGGCAGCAGATCCACTCAATCTCTGTTGCAGAAGAAGCTGGATAACCTGTATATAGTTTCCTTTTATTGTAGTTCTGTATGTGTGGTATTCTGCATACTCTCAGTTTGCATTCCAGCAGCGACTGAAGCATAAGACACAAAATTCAGTCTGCAGTAGTGGAAATCAGACTTCTAGCCAAGTTCTATGTCAAAATCCAAGAGTGGTGAAGGAGAGAGGGTTTGAAGTGCTTTTTGAATTAAGCTGCTTCAACAGTCTTAAACAATCCAGTGCAAGGCAAAGTTATGAAAGTAGAGTTTGGCTTGGAGAATTGCAACCATTATTGGGTAACCGGTTTCTGGAAAAAAGAGATATTGTGGAGCCTCCTTGGTAAATAATGGTGCCCAGTACACAGTGGTCTAAGTTGGACTGTCCTGTTCAGAACTGAATGTAGGAAAGGAAAAAGGAATACAAATGAAGCCTTTTATGGGATGGGGTGAAAGAATGACTCATGCTAGTCTGTTACTATCTGATCATGTTTTATGCTTTAAAATGTATTTGCAACCTTGGAATTTTAGATCTCTTGTGTTTTTAAAACATCATTTACTAAAAATGGTCAGTATGAGCAAACTGAGCAGCATGGAGTTGCTGCCCATATGATGTTTTTATATATTTTTTTGCCTTCTTTTTTTTGTAAGGTTTCTGTTTCTACTAACTATCCTTTCTTGTAATAGGGAAGGCTTTCAGAAGTGGCACAAAGTTGAAGATGGATATTAAGAGCATGAAGAACTATCTCTATTGGCTGTACTGCCAGTTTGAACTAATCACCTGCAGCTATCTCATGGAGCCCTGGGAAAAACTGCTCTTCTACACTTTCAACATTACTATGTTAGTTATGGTCTTATACACTGCTTACATCTTTGTCCCTGTCCACATTAGCACGGCTTTTCAATTCTTCTTGCACTTATTTGGAAACCAACATGAAAATACTGTTTCCATCGTGAAGTAATATGGCAACCTGACACTGACTTTTGGATCAAAGAAGTGTTTTTCTTAACACTCCGTTTTTGTTTAGAAACAGGTTCAGGGTGTGTGCAAACACTGTTTTATTCTGCAGTATCTCTTAGTGTTCTTCTGTATTCCGGGACTCTGTGACAGCAAATTATTTTGCGAAAACAATTTCAATCAGTCCTTGTTTTTATCGTTTGATAAAAACGATATCTGCTTCTTAAAGAGCTTTCAATTCTAAAGACTGTCTGGAGTTACGAAGCTGGGTTTGGTACAGAAACAACGGTGCTGCATATTTTGTTATTCCAGGGAGAGCTGCTTGGACATGGAGAGTTTTCATCTTGAGAAATTATATGGCGTAGATTTGTTCTGGTCTGCCATAGCTTTGCTGACAGGAGAGATGTGTACACAAAAGGTTTTGCACAATACTATACAACTATAAGCTGCTTCTCTAAGCTTGGTATGTATGTATTTATAGAATGATTTTATTATTTATTTAGTTTCCTCAATTATTTAATACAATTAATTACTTGACTGGTTCATCATCATTATGCAAATAATGCAGCTGATTTATTAAAAATGTGGGGATTTACTTCCATGAAAATTTGTAATAAAATTCTTATTTTCTTGGACTTCAAAAAAAAAGACCATTTTTGTTTTACTTTTGGAAGACTGGTAAAGCATGCATATCATATACAGAACATATTCAATTATGGTAGGGGCATTTCAGTTGAAAAACAAGAAAAACCCTACCTAAAATATGATGTCTCTCCTTTTTTCCTAAACCCCTTATTGCCCCGCTTTTTTACCTCCTTTTATACTCTACCTGTTGAGTAGTGTCTGAAACATGAACTCTTGAGACTGCAGACTTTGTAACTAGTGTGCTGGACACCCTGTAATTGGCTTTGTTTCAAAAAGTCCATGGTTTTTAAGCTTCAGCCTTAGAAAGAAGATGCCTGTGCTGCCGGCTTGCTGCAGCGGACATCGACTGGAGCTGGCCAGGGGTGAAGTACCAATACAATTAACCTGGCAGCTAGAATCAGTGTTCTGTATCATCTCAGGAGAAGAACAGAGTAGTAGCAGAGCGCGTACAGGGTAACATAAATGCAACTTTGCTCCCACCCACCCTGAATTGAGTTTTTTTACATCTTTCAAGCATAGAGATGCTCCTAGAATATCCTCTCCTTCAAGAGGATAGGTTGTTATTAGTAAGTGGCAATCAAATGACTTATGAAATGAGATTTGGTCATAGACCAAATAAAACAAAGTGATGACACTAATCATGTTATTTGTCATCTTAACATCAGATTCAGTTACTTTCCCAATTTATAATTAGGGGGAAATAGGAGAGGATGTGAAAATAGTTTATTCGGGGAAATGAGGGCAGCTGAGCTTAAACTTACAACTCTTTGGCAGTACCCAAGTAATCTCTTAAGTTTGTAAAAAAAATGTTCTATTTAATACTTTCAGATTAGAATCCAATTTTATGTTTTATTAAAGTAATGTAATGGCTAAAGTAGTAAAGATCTTATATTTGCTCCTAGCAGCTTTCATGCTCAGTATGTATATTGCATTTATTGATGTTCAGGAACAGAAGAAGGAAACATAGTATTTTATTTATGTCAATTATTAAACTATTTATGAAGACAATAATTTTGTTTCAAAACTGTCAGATAAGTAAATGCAGTATTTTACATTATACATGCTGGAAAGACGTGCACTTATTGCATTGTGTACCTGTGAAGAAAGCTCAGTGGATAAGCAAGCCAATATAAATATGTTTACACTAAATTACAGTAGAAGCCTGTACACATACATCCAAAGTATTTGTCGACATAAAGGAATCTGACATCAGGCTGGAGAAGTAGGAACTCTTACCCTGGGCGTGTTTTTGTTTATTGCTGCCCTTTCCCCGTCTCTCCAGCGCAAACCCACTTGGTGTTTGTTGTGGTTGCCTGAAGTGCCTGGTGCCTCTTTTGCAACAGCTGGGGTTGGATCGTGTCTGTTGAGCTGCCCTGTTTGCATGCGGCAGTCCTTCGGCAGGGACCGGCTCCTGTATGTCTGCTAGTGACAGCAATGCTGTTTCAGCTCTTCGTGCCGTTGCGCACCAGCAAAGATCCCAGCTCAGCTGTGTGAATCGGAGAGAGCCAGGAAAGCACCAAAAAGCAAAGAAGGAAACAAAGGGCCAAGTGGCAGCTGAAAAAAACCCAGCTTCTTGGTTAATTTTACTCATCACAATCTTTTCCCTGCACGTCACCAAGGCTCTCATCTACAGAATAGGGTTTAAAATATTATATGCAAACTCCACCTTGCAATTTCAGTTTCGAAACACTAACCTGCTTGGGCAGGTTCCCTATTGGAAGCTGCACTCTGACCAGCAGCCTGAGGTGCTGAATTGATAGAATAAGGCCATGGCTCCAGATCTGCTCATGTCAGGCCTGTGCATGCTCATCTGGCAATGTAAATTTGATCAAGGTCAGGCACTGGTATAATTTGGTGTCTATCAAACTAGCCATGCACTTGACGCAGTGTTTATCCCAGCTGCATGAGAGCAGATGCTCTCCGACCTGGAATAAAGACAACTGTAACAGCCTGCTTCAACGCTTTTCAGTATTTTTTTCAGTCAATCAGCAGAGTTTGTACTGGCTCAGTGGTCTGCAGTGAGTGGCCACAACCTTTGTTTTTTAAAGCTGGTGGCAAGTGTTGCAAATCTAGATTTACTATCGCATGGCTGAAGCAGAAAGTATTTCATGAGGACTAGGACATGGAATATTCCCTGCAATTTCTGCCTGCCCACCCTCTCTGGGGACACCTGCACCAAGCTCAGTTCCCAGTGACTTCCTGCTAGCACCAGTAGCATTTCCATCACACTTTGCCTAAGTTTCCTGTGCCACCAAGAGCAAGCAAAGTTTTTCGGACAAACTTTCTCACATAGACAGGCCAGCCATCTGCAGACAGTTTTTGCACAGAGACACACATACACACAGAGTCTACATGAGTAGTCGGTTGGCTGTTGGACACTGGGATGGCTGGTTAGTCTCCTAAACGTTGTCAGAGGATCTGCTTGCTCAACAAGACAGTATCAAATCCTTAACACCAATTCCCGCCGCACTAGATAGCTACCAATTCCACACGCCTGTTTTCCGCTGTCCGTGTGAGCTGAGCATTTGGGTGTGTGCATGGGAGAAGAGATAGTTGGTTGCAGTTGCTGTTTGCAGGGTTTTATTATCAATCAGATGCATGAATAAGAGGTGCCTGTTGCTCTCTCCGAGGCCTGTTGACCACAGCGTACACTTGTATATGCAGTATGTGCTGCTTAGTGACTGTCAGTAAAGGAATTAATTTTAGTATTTGCAAATGTGGGCTTAAACATGCAGTCTTAATTTGACAAAGTTAGTTTCTGACATATAACCAATCTGGTACTCTATCATCATTTCCGCTCCCCACCTTTGTGAATAGATCTGACCTCTCGGTCCATGTGTTTATACAGGGGAAGTTTATGTCCCTGTGGTACTACACCTTAAAAAGGAAGGTGAGGGTGATGTGGAGCACCATTCAGATCACTGTTTCACTGACTTTTTAAAAGGAATCTCATATTTAAATTGCACAACTTACCAACGCTGGTTCAGCAAGAGTTGAAACTAAAGAACAAAATAATAAACATCTGCTAAAATAAAACTGCTCATGCTGTTCATGATGAACTGTTTGATCTTTACAGCTAAAATACGTAATGGTAGATTCACAGCGTCCTCGTTATGAAGGTTTATTATTGTAGGACTTTAATTTCTCATTAAACTGTAATCTGTATTTTATAGATCCAAACAGTTTAAACTTCCTAAAGGCAATGAAGATGACGATTTTGTTCATGCGGAACTTTAACCCCTCTGCTACTGATTACTTTTAACAGTTTTTAGAGGCCTAAGATAAGTCCATGCTCCTTGTTGTTACTTTTGTTGTTCTGCTACTACGACATATGCATTTTGTCTATGCTACTATTTACATCTGAGCATAATTTGAGTTATCTTAGCTGTTCATTATCTGACTTGAAAATCCTGTTTCTAAGATGAACTTGTCAGCATTTAATAGCCTCTGCATCCCGCAGAACATGCTCCTTTTCATCTTGCATGTATTTGTTTAGAACAATGTTGAGTTTACAGCAGATCTGTTTCCTTTTACAAAGCTGACCTTAAATTACTCAGTCCTGCTTGGCTGAAACTTTCTGCCTAACTTTCCTGCTCAGCTGAAACTACTTCATGCAACAGCTTAGTTATAGTCGTCTTTGTTACAGAAAATTACTTCTTCCTATATTGGTGACATTTCCAGTACACAGTGTAAATACTATATAGAATAGTATTCACATAGAAATTTTTCTAGATGTTTTTCAGAGGGACAAAGGTAAGAATTTGAAAGTGTGAATGTTTGCCTGCTAATGATTCCCTGAGGAGGCCAGGGCTTTGCCCCTGTTCCTCTCTGCAGCATCAGTACCTTCTCACTCACCTCGCTGACTTTCACATCTCCCCTTCTGAACTGCCTGCCCTGCCCGAGGAACTGGAATGAGAAGCACAGCTGAGGGTACTGAGAGGAGTCCTCATGGATCTTACAACTGCAAGACTCTAAAATGTTGTCCCTTCTTATACAGCTAACTTGGTTAGAATTTATTTTTGTTTGTACAGACTGTATAAGAAAAAAACATTAACAAATAACCTAGTATTTCAAAAGGATGTTTCTACAAAGGCAAGAGTTAACACTTTATGTATAAAGGGATTGTTCCTGTTTTGGTCTGGAGGCTATAGAAAATGCATATAAGAATATTGCCTGTTTCAGCTTAGATACTTAATATGTGGTCCATAATCTTTTAATGCAGGTTTTCCACTATTTATCTGCTGTATAAAACTAGAGGCACCGGGGCTCCTAAAGTTTACCAGAAAATTATTCAAGGTACCTAACTGAACAGCAGGCGGCAGCTGAGCAGCTAAGGGTTTACCTCCTGCTTATCCCACATGAGTTCACAAATTCTGTTTGCCAGTGGGTTTGCATAGACAGCCGAGGCTGGTATGTGGCTGCCTTAAAAGGAGGAGAGAAATCCAGTAGCCTAATGGCTATGGCATTCATGTAAGACAGAAAAGACTCAAATACCGTCTCCTTTTGACATGCATTGAACCTGTATCCATCACTACAATCCCAACGCGAGATGTGCCAGAGGGAGGCTCTCCACAACCCTCTTACTGACAGTGCTCCTCTTTAAGGATATGTCAGGCAGGAAAACAGAAGATGAATTTGTATGTGCTTGAGCATTCAATGAGCATCGTGATTTCTGACCTTGCTCAAATCAATTTGTAATCACCACATAAAAAACCCCCACAACACATTCAGTAGGCGAGTTTGTGATCCACCCCACATAACAGCTTGGGGTTCAGGCCACCAGGCATCCATCTAAAAGGAGAGATGTGATAGCTTTGCCAGTTAGAGGAAGAAATTGTATCCAAAGCTCTGACTAAGTGCAGGCAAAAGGGCTGCACCAACCTGTTACCTCCCCATCTTATAATCAGTGCATAGCTTCCTATCTATAAATCTGAAACGTCTGTTAATACTTCACTGAGAAGCCTGATTAAAACACCCGGTCCACACGGTGCACAAGGACTTTAAGTCACTCAGCAAGTCCTCTCCCTCCCTTGGGGCAGCAGGCACATTTGGGCTGGGGAGTCCAAGTGACCAAGGAGCACACCAGGTACAAAACAATGCCCAGCCCGCAGTCAGAGCATCATCCCAGGCTGTTGGTGGGCCCCAGCTCTTCCTTCAGCTCTAGTTTGAAGGGGCACACGCTTGATTAGAGGCAAATGAAACCTTTTTGTTGCTTCCCACCGCATGTGGAGGCTATGGAGTGTCACCCAGCAAATTAAAATATGCTGTTGAGAAGCACCTGTATTTTTTAGAAAGTTGGTTAAGTTCAAATAAAACCCCAACAAAACCCCTCAGAGTATTCATATCCTGTAACAACCTTTCCCATTTGGAAGACTTATCTGAAGATACCCAGGGCTGCTTTCACTTATGCATGTCTGCATGGCTAATTTCTCTGCATAATGAAGTGATGCATTAAAGGCCATTAACGCTTGAACTTGACTTTTGATTATATTTTTACATTATATTAGAAACCTATGTTAAAAGAATTTGGTTTTGAGATTCAATAATCTTGTATATATCTCGCACCCTGTCGGAGTGCAGGGAATTGTGTGCTCAACTGCATCAGATATTACTGACCTATCGTTTGGGTACGTAATACAGCACCGTAAGTTTCTTACTGTACACTACCTGTCAGTGACACCTATAGAAGCTTTATGTCTATATTACAGGAAGTGATATTAAAAAGTCAAATCAAACTTAGAGAAAACCTGGAGTACCTACAAATACCCAAACTTTTACAAAGCATTTTAACTCAGGCTGACCTCATTACAGAGCGGGAAAGCCGCAGCAATAGGAATCCTTCCAGGAGACCGTGTCAGGCTGAACATCACAGGCTTTGGGAAAGAGCAAATTCAGGCAAGGAGGAAACTGCAGTAAACGAGTGAGCTATATATGGAGTTCAGAGGCTGCCAAGGTTAAACAGCAGCTGTCTCAACATTGTCACAATTTGGACTGAAGAGAATCCCTTTTAAATCCTACTTGAAGTGTATGCATCCTTTTGCTGGATCTGAGTCTTGGGCAATACCAGCCACCTGCTAGGCCAGGGGGTTTAGCACACAGGTATGGAAATGGGCACCGAAGCCCAGAGATGCTGGAAGGCTGAGGAGCAGCTGCCTCCGAGAGCCAGCTGGAAGAGTGGCCCGAGTGCGATTGCTCTCATCGGTGCTCGTACCAGCACTTCCACCAAGCTGGCTCCGGCATCTCCTTTCCCAGCGTGCCAGCTTCTGCAAATCCTCTGCTTTGGGACTAACTCTCTGTCTCTGCTGCGTTGGGAACCTGCACGCCCACCTCTGACCGAGGCTTCCACAGAGCATCAGGGAACCTCAGATGCAGACGGCGCAACACAAAGTGCTTGAACACCTCCGCTCCTCAGGGGATTCAGGGCTCCTAAAGGACCTAATTCCAGATTATTTTCAATATGATCATTCACCTTTTAAGGAAAAGTCTAAAACAAACCTAGAGCTTCAAACAACCACTTTGAGGCTTTTCTCTTCTGCTGCATTCATACTGGCTTAAATATGTCAAGCTTTCATACATTAGCATAAATTCATTTCAGCAGAGGTATGGGTTAAAAATCTCAGCCCTTTATATCTCAGATCCACCCTACAAAAAAGCATGAATTAAAAAAGACCTATATTAATAACAAAGGTGTTTATCATAATCATTACAGCCCATGCAGCATGAAGTCTCATCATGCTAAGGAATATACAAACAACCTGCCAAATCATTTACAGCTTAAATAATTTCCTTCTATCTTACAAAACTTGCCCCTGAGCACGGATTATTTTAAAATAGTCTTTCAAGTCCTTTCAGTGCTTGGCACATCTGAAACATTTTCATAGTTGATGTGAAAAGGTACATTAGTTGTGGATTTGTGTCATACATAATTGTTTCATTTTATAAAGCTGAATATTCAAATTACACAAAGGCACTTCTCTTTCTTGATAATTATGCTTTGTTTTTCATCATGGAACTGAGATCCTGACAAGTTTTAAACTTCATATCCTGTTTCTTACGTGTCTTAACCAGGTTCCCATCCTAAGCTCACGATGAAGGTTAAGTACACAAAACATTGGTAAATTCTGAAGGCAATATTCTTTGTTACGTGATTATGTTCTGGAATGAGCTATAGCAAACATTGCCAAAACCCCTCTGAAACCCAACACGCGAGTCTCAGCCCTATATTTAACAGTTCTGGGAGAATGCAGCTAAAACAAGTGGCCTTGGCAAGGCACAAGTAGAGGCGAATCTGCTGGCAGGAGGAGCAGATTGCCAGGAATAAGTCCTTTAATATCAAGATCAAAGCAGCTTTTGTCCTATTTTTCCTTAGGTTGGTGCTATGCTATTTTAAACTTAAATGAAAGTATTAGAAACTACATCGGCATAAACAAGTTTTTCAGAGTTTATAGCCATCTTTTCTTTAGAGCAGCTGAACAGACTGCTTTCGGGGCCATTAACATGAAGGAATAGTGACATCAGGTGGACTATCACATTAATCACAGGCACATCTCAATTTTTCTATGGCAACTTCTACAGAAGAATGGGCAAGTGCCTGCCACTGTGGATGCCTCCTGACCAAAATGAGACCAGTGCGTCTCACCAAGATGTTGCAGCCTTCAAGCAAAGTGTATTTGGCCATCCCTAGAAAGGTCCTTACAACACACGCGGCACTTTGTGTTCCGTCTTGAGCACGTTTCAGTTACAAAAAGAAAAATGAGTTTGTCTAACAGTACTCGCCCACATCAGGTTCTCTGCAACTTGATTGCAGGCAGCATCTCCTAGAATGGACCATATGCTACTCTGCATGGTCCCTGTTTGTGAGGACCTAACCCTGCCGTCCCTCCTGTGCCCAGCGGAGCTGCTGCTGACCCCAGCTGGGGAAGGATCAGATGCAGCATCTCTCCAGGACATGCCAAGAGGCTAAGCATAAAATGTGCTGGGTTACAGGAGCAGCAAAAGCCAGCCATGTGTTGCCCCACAGCTCCTAAACCCGCACTGTCTCCAGGGATGGATGTGATAGGATGTAGAATTGATATGGGAACTAATATAAGTTTTGGGGCAGAGAGAGATACACATCTACAGATACACATTTTTTTTCCAAAGTGGTCTGAGAGGGTGAACACTATCTTATATGTGTAGGTTTTCCCAGACTATGTTCCCTGTTTGGAAATGGTATGATCGGCTCACTATTTCCTTCCTCCCCTCCACTGTAACTGCAGCTCTCTGACAGAGGAAAGGCTGAGAGATCCAGGACTGTTTAGCCTGGGGAAGAGACGGCTCAGCGGGATTGTATCCATGTGTATCAATACCTGATAGGAGACAGTAAAGGAGATGGAGCCAGGCTCTTCTCAGTGGTATAGTAATATTGATTCTATTAAAACTCTCCACTGGATCAGTATCTCAATGACAACTAGCACATACGCTATTCCGCAGGTTGTAATCTCCCCAAATTGGCACAGCAGCAGTCCTTTTAATACAGCAAAGGTAAGTTATCTGGCATGATTTTGACACTATTTTCCTGAACAATTTCCACCTGAACCTTATTTGGGAACCTCTGTAGTTACATACGAGGATCTACTAACAGATTTGTAAAGCAGTTAAAGGTGAAATTACCAACCTTAGGCTTTTCATCATCAATATACAAGACACTGGGTTTTTTCTATAGAAAAAAAATTTAAAAAGTAGTGCTTGCATAGCCGAACCACCTCCTTCTGTGTATTTGTTTCCCTCAATGATCCAGCTTTTGTGCTGTAAGGTTTGACTTCTGCGACGTAACATTCTCCTTCACCATTTTCTGAGAGCAAAACACTTTCAGACAGTTATTACAAAGTTCTGGACAGCTTCTCCCATGACAAATGATTTTTTTTTTTTTTTAATAGAACTTTGAATTTCAATGAAATGATCTAGAATCACGGTAATACATCAGTTGCTCACAGGAGCTACTGCACACATTGTTCACTAAGGCAACCGAACCCCAAAAAAGAAGTGATTCATCATTAACCAAAATGGAAATTCAGCACTAAAACCCTGCAAAGTTTAAATCTAGTCTTGCATTTTCTGTCTCCATTCTTCCCCCCAGTAATCCACTAGTGGGGGGAGGGGAGTGAAACTCCCTTAGCTTAAGTAACTATTTCTTCCCACCATTCCTAGCCAGGGAAGCTACAGTGACAGGGCTGAAAGCCTTGTATGAAGCCTTATTGGGTTTCTCACTGTAAAAGCCTTGCTTCTGAAAGAACAAAATGTTGGCTGTTTTGAAGGACAAAACTTCTCTTCTCTGCTGAAACAGAATCTCATCAGCTGTTTGTGCTTTTTTTTTTTAAAAATACTTTAAAAAGTATTCTTTCTTTTTAGTCTTACTACTACCTTACTACATGTGGCAAGTACACTTCAAATTTAACCATCCCGTAACTACTTCAGACAACCTTTTACATCTGCGTTGCTATTCATAAATTACTATACATACTGCTACTGCTTGGTACTCGCTATCACACATACTCTGTGCCAAATCTGCTACACACACGCGTGCATATATTCGCGTCTCAAAAGCAACCCCCCTCCTCCCCAGGCAAACTAGCGGGATGTTATGCTTCAACTCTTTTCCAATTCAAAATTTGTCAAAATTTGGGTGCAAATTAATCATTAAGCAGTTATGACTTAAAATCCTGAAGCAACTTCCGTATGTATAAAAGGAGAGGAGCTTTAAGCCGTGTCTCAATCCACAGAGATAGATTTTCAGAAAGAGATGCAGGGTAAGTGGAAGCCTTTTATCTATTGTGAATCAAGTACCTTTTGTCAAATTACTTATCCAGAGTCAAACATTTAATTTGCTGGTACACCATCTAAACCTCTTTTGGCTCCCAACCATTTAAATGTTAAAGGGACACTGTAAACTTGAGAACCTAAAATTAGAACTAACTTTGGTTTCAGGTACACGCAGCTTACCCACTCATTGGAGAGCTGTTACTATGTGTTACCAGCTAGCAAACAAATGCACAAAAGCCAAGCGATATACTTAGATTTATGACTTGTTTGCCTAGCATCCGTAGCATGAGATCTTTCCAGACAAGATTCTTGCTGAAAGATGCTTGAAACCTAATACGGACTGGCAACAGACCACTAGGGGGGAAAAGGAAGAGGGACATCTGCAGTAACAAACAGGATGACAGACAAGACAGCAATACATCTGAAATTACTGAGACACACTATGAAGGAAAACATTAGAGAGGAAGGAAAAGGATTGGTCAAAACAGCACAGTTTAAATCAAGCTTTTATTACTCCCCCTTCACCTGTCAACAACAGGAAGCTTATTACCAAACTATGTAAGATAAAGGCTTGATCATTTTTACCTGTCAGAAAAATCACAATCCAAAACACATCTCATCCAGACACACAATGCATTCATTGGCTACAGGTTACAAATTAAAGTTCTTAAATTTCCACAGATTTGGCCCAATGGTCACTAGAACTGAGTTTATCTACATCTCCCCAGCACTACTGGCAGGTGTAGCTACTGTAAAATATGTGTAATAAAACATTTTTATTGTAGTGATAATCCAGGTTAGCTACGCAGCTGCATTCTGATGAATATTTCTTAAGCACGGTTTTATGCCTTCCCTATACTGAACTAAATTACTCTCATGAGATAAATTGTACCTTTAGTTCTCAGCAGCTTTATGGATTTTTCTTAACTGCTCTTCTACACAGTAAAAAAATATGACAAAGCTCCTGAAAGTGGAAGCAAAAGAGCTTGGTGTGACACAAACACACAGTAAAAGATGGCACTAAGGGATGGCTGAGCTGCTAACGCCAACAGATGGCTTAGAGCTTCGCTACATCAAAACTGCCTTTCCAAATTTCCGTTTTTCCCCCTTTACAAATGGATGATTACAAAATTATGAGACAGAATAAAAAAAAAAAGTATGAATAACTGATAACTAAACCTAGCTCCACCTTCTACAATCAAAAATACCTTTGCCTTCTATGGCATATTGCCTGGGCTCATACAGTAAGCCCGAAATCCAGTGGATTCACACCGTCTGGAAGCACTTAGTCAAAAGATTAAACTAAAGAATGAGGCAAAAATTTCTCTCACCTGGCAGTGGGCTGAACACTGCTAACTCCTTGACTGTTTCTTAGCTTTTCTTTAAGGCCTTGGAAAGCTGTGTAGTACGGTGAAATAGAGAAAGGTGCTCCCGACACCTCCTCAGTGGATACTGCAGAGAAATAGTGAATTTCCAGCCCTGTGTGTTTCTCTTACAAGCACACAAGCGGTGACAAACTGCCTCGAGTGTTCTCATTTGAGCTATACAGATCCTTGATAGAGGAATCATTAATACCCTGTTAGAGGAATCCTACACATCTCTATTTTCTTCCAACTTTACATTAGTATTTCCCTCCTTTACATATGCCATTTATTTTGAACATTTTTTCCTCAAGTTAAAAAAATGCAGTGGCAAAACCACTCCCACTATGCTATGTTTCCCTATTTATATTGAGTTAAATCAAATGTATATGCACATAAACTCTTAGTAAAATTTCTGTTAAACCACCTTTGTGCAGTAAAGTGAATTAAAATCAGATTAATATAAGTATGTAATGTCCTCCTACACCACTTATGTCCTCTTTGGGCTTGCAGTAGAGAGAAAATTGATTTTAAAGTTAACTAAAAAATGATGGACCAAAACCATCTGAATAATTTTTTAATAGTTCCTATCTGGTGTATTAATTAGACATTATGCATATTGCTTTTAATCCACTAGTACAGGCATGGAATATAGTACAATACAATATTCATTATACTTAACACAAGTTTGCAATCTTTCTGATCAAGGGCTGCATCTTCAATCAATTTACAGGGAAGCTTCTTCGTGTAAACGTGTATTTGGAGTTCCCTTACCAAAGGAGCAGAAGATACATTCTTGAGCTTCCCCCAAATATTGTTATATTGAATAATCTAGCAGTATCATAAAAGGCTTCAAACCACTGAACCAAAAAGATTAAGACAGGAAAAATCCTTCCCATGTGAAGAAATGAAAGCAATAAACAGTAGGTAGGTACTTTACCTACAAATCTAGCAAACTAGAATAAAATCTCTCCCTTTGGACATCTTTCCTTATCAGCTGTCTTCAGCACAAGACAATGATTACTCCGCATGGATAACCCTGCAGTTAGTCAGCTGTGCTTTACACTGCAGAAGTTGCAAGGAGAGAGCACTTAGGGATGGGAGGAACTTGTTGAACTTATATCGCAATGCTTGCACCAGAAATTTAATTGCTGATTCTCTAGAAGCGTATATATAAAATATTAATTTAGGACCATTATTTAGGGGTGTACTTTTCACGTTCATGTGATCAGTTTGTAATGTTTACTTATGTTTTGGGTACTTTTTCCTCACTAAGGGAATATTTATTGCATTGACTAGTGCACTATTCTTATTCTGTCATCATATTTGCTCCTTCCCCACCAGTGGCATCCTGGGAAATATGGAGATCCTCTAGCATTTCTGCCAGACTGATTCGCGGAGGACCATCATCATCCGTGTCGCTCTCCACTGGAACATCTGCATCTAAAAAAGCAATAGAAAAAAACCCAAAACACAGCTAAGCAAAGAAAACAAACCCATAACCCCCTGAATAATCCCAAGGAAGGAAGCAGAAAGACCTAAAAAAGCAATAGAAAAAACCCAACAAACAGCTAAGCAAAGAAAACAACCCATAACCCCCCTGAATAATCCCAAGGAAGGAAGCAGAAAAAGACCTAAAACCCCAATACAACTAACAAACCACAAAACCAACAACCAAACAAATCCCTCCTAAAAAACAACAATCCCATAGCAATTGCCCTCATGGAAGACGCTGAATTATGTATCAAATCCTTCACCCTGCAGAGGTTTTGAAAAAACCCAACAAACAGCTAAGCAAAGAAAACAAACCCATAACCCCCTGAATAATCCCAAGGAAGGAAGCAGAAAAAGACCTAAAACCCCAATACAACTAACAAACCACAAAACCAACAACCAAACAAATCCCTCCTAAAAAACAACAATCCCATAGCAATTGCCCTCATGGAAGACGCTGAATTATGTATCAAATCCTTCACCCTGCAGAGGTTTTGGGTGCGGGAGAAAATACGCTTCTCTCTCTCATGTTCAAGGCAAAGCAAACAAAAATCATCAACATCCATTCAGTGCACGTGAAATATGCTGAATACCTGAAGCTATTACATTACAGTGTTTCTCCAGGCATGAGTAGTTCAAAGAATCCAAATACAGAACTTCAGTAAAAATATTTTCACTCAAATAGTCATGATCTAGTTACATGCAATTAAATGGTTAAAAAGGCCTTACTTCTGTAAATGTTGACATTCTTCCTTATGGCTTCATCTTCTTCGAGATCTTCAAGGAAGTCCTGGTATTGTCTGTAAAAGATGCTTATGTATTTACTCACTTTTCCTGTGGATTTATGTGAATTTATAAAACAAAATAAAATCAAAGAAACAAAGCCCCAAGGAAGGACTGCAATTCACAGCCCTTCAGACGTGCCTTTTGATAGCATTCCTACATTTCCAACTCATTCTTTCTGCTTTTTTCTTTACTACCTATTAGTTTCCAAATAATTTAATTTGCCTGTTCTCATTTAACTCTAATTGCCTCATTTTTTCTACTCAACTGAACGTTATTTAGAATCTGCTGTTGCTGCATCAGCTTTGTCACTGAACAAACCAGTGACAAGCGTGTTTTCACAGAAGTGTCTCTTTAGCTAGACAGACACCAACTGTAAGCTACAGACACAATGCTTCTAATATTGCTCACTTGTCTCATGATTTAAGCTTTTCTCGGAAAAAACAAACATAGTTTTTACATTTTGCAACAGTAAAACTGAAAAACCTCTAGTGCTATCTTTAAGATTTCAGGATTTGGTCTGTTTCCAAACATCCCTGGCCCGCTGTCCTCAGTATCCATGTTCCCTGAAAACTTAGCAGGTAGGATAAACCTAAGTAAGGTGCATATGCTTAAAGCACTTCCTGCACTAGGGAAGGGGGAAAAATGCAGAGAGATAATGTTCTTCAGAGAACACTGATATCAACCTGTCCTATGAGCCAGCATCACGCTCAAACAGAACCAGCAGCATTTGCTTGTGCCCCCTTAACAGTCAGCACATCAGCTTAGGCATTGCACTGGGTTTTTCCTCAGCAGAAACTGAGAAATGTAATTTCTAGACTTGGCACAGTATCCTAGGCAGGAGGGACTAAAAAGCTTCATGGCAGATACTGAACCTTTCATCGTCTGTATCCGTGCCTTCTCTGTCCCTTTCTAGCTCTTTCAGCTTCCAGTTTCTGCGACGCTGGCGTTTGGTACGGTCATAGCTTTTCTTTATTAATACCTACAGTGAAAAACAGCAAGTATTTACACATACACACCTTCAATACTACTGATGACACTCTTTCAAAACCCCAAACTCCACCCAAATCTAGATTTGGGTAACTGTAAAATCAGCTGAACAAATGGTAGAGTCAGTCTGGCACTCAGAAGTTTTATATCAAATTTATATAGCATTTGTCAATTCAAAAGTTTCCAAACACTTTGGATTATGTCCTGAAGAGGCATACACACACTGGAGTTGTAATACAGTTTTCACCACACAGTGCATGGTAATTTGAACAAAACCAACAGACAGTAAGGTAAGTTAAAGTAAATATATTATTCAACCACCACAAAAAATTTAAGTAGTGAGAAAATAATTCTCAAAACTAGATGCTATTCAAATTTCAATATTAATATCCCCTATTCGTTTGGCATTACGGAACTAGTGAGTATTCATTATAAAATCATATTCCCTAATACCCTTGGGTAACACAGAGAACTTTGTACAGAGAAAGAAAATGGTCTTACCACATCAGGAATACTGTGTGGGTTCATCTTATTGGCAAACTCGTCATTTAAGTTGCAGTTCGCCAAGTCGAATCTAAAATGAAAATAGGTATTTTATCCTACCCTTCTATGTAAGTCTACAAAATTGAACTCAGTGTATCATATGTTTGTATTAAAGAGCAGCATAGCATAAGTTACAGTTCCTAAGAAAGATAAATGTTTCCAAATGAACTACAGAGCAAAAAAACCCCCACATCAATACGCAGCTGTCCTAACTATGAATAACATTTAGAAGCTGCTGTTCCCAAATTCTTTTCAGTAGCACTCCCCAGCCTCCTGAAGCCAAAGAGCAGTATCCACTGAGGTTCTGTTGGGCTCACAACAGCTCCAATAACATTCATGCTTAAGCCTGTTTGAGAATCACCTGATTTGCTTAATCTTACAAAAATTTCATATTTGAAATTGCTGCATACGATACTCACTATCAAACAGAAAGATCTTGCCTGGTATTTCAAAAATCCCTCCCATCTATTTGTGTCTAAACTGTTATTCCAATCTGCACTCTAAAGTTAATACTTCAGTTGTCTTATTACTAACAGCCCTTTTCCCAAGATGACCTCTGCTAGAAAAAAAAATTTTCCTGTATTAGGACCATCTCTTCATGGTCAAGATGAAAGATTCTATCCCTTTTGCTGATTTCATTTAGAAATCAGAACAGTTCAAAACTTTCTTGATAATACATAAGCCTGTAGATAATCCAGAGAATTCAGTCATTAAATAATCATTTAATAAAAAACAAGAAACAGAACAGACCCCAAGACAAGGTCGCCAGGATTCAGAATGTGCCCCAAGTGAGTACAGCAGAAATACTGATGATCTGTATTCAACTCCGAGGTTTTCTGTACCCAGGCTTCAGCCAGTGTATGCTTGAGGAATGAAAAATAAAACACTTGTAATCAAACGCAGCTTAACTTGCTGTGCTATTAGAACGTTTGCACTGCTGTATTACTGTTTTAAATTACATTTGCAATTAAACTTGTATTTCTATATCAAGCATCCAGTGTATTGCTTGCTACTCCTCATTTCTCATCTTTACAAAAGGAAATGGACATGCCAACCACTTTTCACAAGAATTCCACGAAGGCTGTTTCTATAACTAGACACATGTTTTGGGAGGGTTTTTTTTACTTCAGAACTTTCAACCACATATAGCTTTTGACTGAGAAGAAAGTGTTTGGTACCGATTCATTAATTCTGATTAAAAAGAAATGCTTCTACACTTCAACAAAAAAAATTTAATAATTGAAGAGTTGCAAAGCTAATATAAAATAATTTCAATAAATGATAGTAACAAGTAGAGTTTAAACTCTTCAACCAAAAAGAATTTCTGAAAGTGGAATTCACATAACACCTCTGCAATTTCCAAACCAAAACTGTCCACATCTTCCTGAGAAGAGCTTTGGCCAGTGGCAAGACACAGAAAAGCATACATCTGACTTTGCAAGGTAGAACAATTCAAAACAGAAGTTCAGCTGAGTAGGGGAGGGAGGGAAGAGGAAAGCCCAAAACATTGAATCAAATAGAGAGGAACTCTTACCTTGTTTGATCTTGCCCCTGCACCTGCACCTTTTTTCTTTTCTTGAACCCTATTGATATCCATAATGATAAATTCCTCTAGTTGTTTTGGGTGGAACAAGCTATTGAAAGGGTGGCGCCAGTAGGTATTTCCGTCAATTTCAGCAACTGGAAAAAAAACCACCAGCATGGGCAATCACAAGGGAGAGAATTTCTTGCGAAGAAATTAAAAGGAAAAGGAAGCATTTTCCAAAATTAAGGCAACTGCCAAATGCATTTTGTTCAAGTTTGTTATTGCAACACAAGGACATGACACATATTGCAAACTCGTGCGACAAGAGCAGTTGATCTGTGACAGCTGAATCACATATCACATGTCTGAAGCATAGACCTTTTTATTCACAAGAATCATTCTCCTGGATGTATCCTTATTAGAAGTATTTTGCTGGTGGAGCTTACCAGCAAATACCAATCAAAGCACAGTGTTTCTGGTACCGAAGTGGCTAGAATCATAATCCAGGGGAAAACCAGATACCATCTAATTTTAGAGGAATATACCCGACAAATGTAGGTGCTTAGCAGAGACCTAGAACATCCATGAACTTAACACTGACCCTGCACACTTTGCCTAGGAAACTATGGAAATCAAGCTTAAGAGAAGTGTGTCTTAGCTCGCTATTACATTTCTATGTCAGTGATTATACAGATGCATTTACATCATTACGGTCTAAAAATAGAAGATTTCATGAAAACAAAAAACAAAAAAATTGTGCCAGCAGAAAATTCAGATGCTGCTGTAGTGCAGAAAAGAACTCATAACTTACTCTGCAGAGTGCTAGGATCGATGAGGTGGATGGTACTTGTTACTCTAATGCACACACAGATCTGGCTCATGTTACCAAGACTCTGTGCCAGTTTTGGTGACAGACATACAACATTGTCCTGCATACAAACAGAAAATAATTTACACTCTTATTTCCTTAATTTTTAATCAAGTCTTCAGGGAAATCTGAAATAGATTTTTAAACTTTGTGTTTTCAGTTCTCCACCCAATAACTTCCTCAAGATAGCTGCTATCTGCACTTTCCTTGCTTCATGGGGAGTAGACCCCTTCATCCCCCCAAACACACAATAAATCAGGCCTCCATCACCAAAACCAAACTCTACCCACTTCATACAATGCCCTGAAGATGAAACAGAGAAACTACCTTGCATATTGGAACAATTTCCACAGAGAAAGTGCTTTTGTAATTGTAGACATTACTATGAATATCATGTGAGATCAAACGTTGGGATGATTTTGATCTATAAAACATAAAAATAGAGCCTTCAGGCAGCAAGGACATTACTTGAAACAGGAGACAATCAGCACAAAGTACAGCAGTGAACGTATATAGCTATGTACTACAAATACAAAAATTAAGGAAATAGAAAAATGCATGAGGGTTAGTTTTACAGTGGCTCAAGTGGAAAACACGGGACTTCTGCAGAAAGGATTTTGTCTGTTTTAACTAGAATACAGGTTCCTTACACTTTCACTCACAAAAATCTTTAAAAATGAAGGATAAAAGACATTTCCGAAAAGCTTTTGAGTACTCAAGGCAATAAACGTAAATTATATACCTAGATGGAACTGTACACTGAAGAAAGTCTACCATCTTCTGGGCCTGTTGCTTTGAAGAATAATAAAAATCCAGGCCATCTTAAAGAAAAGAAAGCTTGATGAACATAGCTATTTCAAGTACTATGTTTTTTTTCAAATACAATACATAAGCTAAGTAATCTGTTGCTTATCTGTACACAGCTACTAACGCAAGCACTCTTCCAATATAGAACAGGTTAGCCTTTTCTACCTCAAGACTAACAAGCCACCTCACTCACCATGGATTTCTTTGATGCGAAGTGTATTTTGATGAAGCCTGTGTTTTAAAATCAGCTGCTCCAAATAGTAGAAAGTCTTCTTGTGCAGAGTCTAAAACCAAACAAAGGTAAAATTATCAAGGTCACTTAAGAACCATCTAGTACAGCATCTCTGAAGAATAAACATTTATATGAAGAGATCATCTAGAGAAGGAACAGTCCAAAGTCTATTCCAAATTATTATTATACCAAATTATCTAAAGCTTCTGTTTCTCATTTTTGTGTAATTGGTTGCTAAAGATACCATTTTCTTTAAAGAAGATTTAAAGTATTTATAAACAATCTGTACCACTGTTTCTAACACTGCCTTAAAATGCAGAAGGATATTTAGTAATTCACACAAGATCCTCCTGCCAGCCATCATTTAAAAAGAATATGCTAATAATACTGGACAGCAGAGAGAAAGTTTTTCTAAACTAAGATCAGTAAGAAAAAAACCCAACATGAATACAAAATGTATTACTGTGGCAGTGTGCAAGTGTGAGTACATCTTTTTCTGAGAAAATCAAAAATTCATCCAAAGATTTATTTGTCTGCCTGATTGTTCTGCCATGAGCAAATGAAAATTCAGTTTGCCTCCACCTTTTGTCTGACTTGCACTACAGCTTTCCAGAAATCCTTAGCTTCAATCCTATGACAGTCTTCACACATTTGAGACTGAATTATATATTCCACCACAAATGCTTGCTGAAGAACCGCTCCATTTATCACCTGCAAAACAAAAGTTTAAAAGGTTTCCTCATTAGTCCTGTCAAGACAGAAAGCTAGTTTACCACAGCATTCTGAAATAACTTCCATACTATACTATAACTATATGACTGGCAGCTATATTTGGGTCACAAATGTTAGCACTATTTTCTCTACTTTACTGGAACAGCAGATAGCCTCTTCAAACTGTGATGAACGGCACTTTAATGACAAAATCGAGGCAGGATGAAATCAGTATTCTCTCAAGATAAGCCAGTAAACACATGCTGGATTTTACCAGAGAGAACGACTTATCCAAAATGTAGTAATAATAAAAAATAAAGAAAATCATACTGTTTGCCGTAAAAACTTATAAAAAGCCACACGAATACTATATGCCAGTTACCTCTTTCTGAACAGTCAATTTCAGCTTCAGCCTCTTAGAATGTGGTTCAGTCCAAATAAAGCCTGCATCAATCAGCCGGACCTGCCAGTGGGAAAGAACAAGAACTCAGCTACTGCTGGCACATTGCACTAGTACACGTGTTAAAAACATGCAGCTCTAACTACCAGAAAACACAGGCTTATGGTATAGTTCATTGTTCCTCAACCAAGTGAGGAAGTGAATAACCTTAATTAAAAACATACGTTATCAGTATACCAAACCCAATTAATAATGCTTAGTTAGAACCCCAAGTTTGATCTACCTAAAATAATGGAGATGCAACCTCACAGACTGTCATGCCATAGTAACTGAATACACTACTCAACAGTATCTCTGGATGCCATGTAACAATCAAGTTGGAGAATGTAATAGTTTCTTCAGGACTTAAAAGCCAATTTAATCTCTAAAGCTAAGAACATGCAAATTTACTGCAGCAAAAGATATTTTGTGTATCTAAGTACTAACCCAATAGCAATAAGGCAATCTAATTCAAACCTTGATGACTGCAGTAACAAAACAGGTTTTTTTTTCCTAAAACACTATCTCAGATTTTTTCTTCTGATAAGATTCTGAACCTAAGAGATAGATACATTATTCAACATGTGACTTTCAAGTTAGTCTATATACAGACCTCTGCAACCCTTCTTCGTATTGTAGTAACCGGTAAGAACAAGTATTGTATAAACAATTTGAAAAATATGTAAGAAGAAAACTGTAAAATTAAAGTGCGTTAAAAATATATTCGCTTCCTTCAGTTAATTACACTCAAGTCCCATTTAAAAAATAACAATTGTGCAGTACACTGCATGCTCTGAAGTCACAGAACCGCACTGCAGTAGCCTCCTCAGTATGCTTGGAAATTCTTTGTTAGGACCTGTCCTTACTGAATCCTCCAAAATTCTAGTATGGAATTATATGAGACCAGATTGTCATTCTCTATGCTCAACATAAATCAGCTGATAAGCTCTACACAAATACAAATGGCTGCTCCAGAAGGATCAAACCTTGTATAAGTTAGCTAGACTTCACTTTATGCAATACCAATAGACACACTATGAAATACCAATAGAATTAGCTACTCACCTTGCTCAGTGAAGCTTTGATTTTTTTAAGACACAAAGCGAGAAGCTCTCTTGATTCTAAGGTACACTGAATCCAGGTTCCTGGAGGCTGAAGATACCTATGATACAGGAAGCATTTTTCAGCACGTGAAGCTGCTTCAGCAAATTAAATCACTCAAAAGTTGAGCAGTTATTTACCAAGCCTTCAGTTTTATTATCAACTATGCAGCTACAACTTTTTACCTCCCTAAGCATTATGATTCATGCATTCCAAGTGCATTCACACTTTTACTGCCATCCTTACCAATTTGCCCGCTTTTTTCTTTCAGGGACCACAAACTCACTCATTTCAATCTTCTAGACCCTACTTAGAAACAGTTTTCCACTTCCACAAGAAAAAAAATACAGGAATGTGCTGGAAAATCATAAGAGACCCGATGAGAACACGCACTGCCGGCGTACGCTGCCCCGCTTTCCAGCCGCAGTAGCGACACCGAGGGCCCGCTTCCCCCCCAGGAGTGGGCTTCGCCCGGAGGAGAGGGAGCAGGGCCCGGCTGCCCACCTTTCGCACTGCTTGCAGAAGTGGAGGGTGCCCTGCTTGGGGATGCCCTCGGTGATGTCCACCTGCGCCCGCAGGCACCCCACGCACATGTTGGCCGGGTTGGGCGGGATGGGCACGCCGCACTGGCAGCAGAGGCTGGAACACAGGGAGGAAAAGTCAGTCACAAACAACAACTCTGCCCTCAGAGGTGACAGCTACGGGAACCCTCGGTAGGAACCGAAGGTACATGTACGTTTATTATTTTTTTTTTTTTAAAGAAAAGTTGTGGCCCAGGAGAGCCGTCACCCGCCCCAGTTTATGGCCGCCCAGGTACCTCCCCCCCACGGCAACGGGGCGCCCTGAGACCGAGGCCCGGCCGGCAGAGCCCCGCCACGCCACAGCCCCGCCGCCGG
>NW_008794154.1:1108180-1138122 GCF_000699145.1 Aptenodytes forsteri | reverse complement strand
CGCTTGCGAGTAACATTGTAATTAATGATTCTTTGACACATTAATTCATTTTTCTGTGAAAATCATGGGATTTGATCCATCCATCTTCTTTCCCCGCGGGGCGAGCCCGTGCTGTTGTCGCAGCAAATGGCGGCAGTAGGGTACAACCTTGACGGCTTCTTGTATTCCTCCCTTGGCCGATAGATTTATGTCCTAATTTATTTTTTTCATGGAAATGTGCTGCATTCATTTATTAGCATGGAGACCGATGTGACAGGTACTGCACATCTGCAAATCCTGCTGAAGATGTGTGCAGTGGTGCTGTCAGCAATACACGAGCAGGTGGCCCTTTTCAACAATAAATTTTTAAAGGTTCCTGCTAATTTATCTTCGAGAAATACTGCTTTGAAGCAATTTTATTACTGTTTTCACCTATTTGTCAACTGTGGCTGAACATCTCCAAAAACTCTTTTAAGTGTATTTTAAAAGGAATTTCCAACTTCGGTGGAAAGAGTAAGAATAGGGATGTTCTCCATTAAATGTATATTACTTTCAGTATTGATTTTGGAAAGACTTACCTACTAGCTACCTTTCACATCTGCTGGCAACTTCTCATCACTTTGTAGAAATGGGTAAAACCAAAGTGCCTGAACTTCTCCCTTTGTTTAGTCTTCCCGTATCTGAGCAATGAGATCACATTTTTTTCTGAGAACATAGATTATATACCATAGATTATGTCATGGTGCAGTTGCTTCTAAATGAAGAAACAAACTATTCCGGCTGAGGATTCAGTTTTGATTTGAAATCATTATCAAGCACAAATGAGTAAGGGTTCTCATCTTGTCACTGACTTGTAAAGGATTAAACTATGATAATTAGTAGATGCCTTTAGTTTGCTCTTAGGACTTAGTATGAAACTACCCCCAGAACCAACTGGCAGTTGCGAGTTTCTGAAGGGAGGATGCAGTTTCAATAGTAGAATAACAAGACATTATCCTAACTGATGTCAATAATCTACTAACTTCTTTTTCATGATGGCCAGTCCTTAGCAAAGCCTTGTTGGATTTTGAGAAAATTTATTTAAAGTTACATTTTACAGAAATAAAATATTTTAAAGTTTTTAAGAGTTCACCTTCCAGACTGGCGCTTGTCTCCCAGTATAAAAAAGCCTTGATAAACTGGAGTGAGTTCAGCAGCAGCCACCAAGACGGTTGGGGCTGGAGCCCTTTCCCCGTGAGGGAGCAGAGGGACTGGGGCTGGCTCAGCCTGCAGAAGAGGAGGGAACCTTTGAGGGAACCTAAAAGCAGCCATCCAGACTGATGAGGAGGTCATGGAGGAGAAGGAGCCAGGCTCTTCCCAGTGGTGCATGGTGGGTGGATGAGAGGCAACAGGCCTAAGTTGAAACAAAAAAGATTCAGAGTGGTTTAAAGAAAAACTTTCTCACCATGAGGACAGTCAGGAACTGGAGCAGGTTGTCTGTGGAGTTGTGCAGCCTCTGTCCTTGGAGGGTGTCAAGCCTAAGCTGGTTAAAATGCTGAGCAACCTGCTCTGGCTTCATGTTTGACCCTGCTTTGAGCAGGAGGTTGGACTAGAGACTTCCCGAGGTCCCTTCCAGCCTGCATGACTCAAAACAGTATCTGTCTTTTTGAAGTATAACTTAAAGCTTAAATACCAAATATCCAAGCCTGGCACCAAGTTAACAGCACCAAGTTTCTCCTCGCTGCTCCACCCATCACCTTCTCTGAAGGATTGTTCCTTCCCCTTCAGAAGGAGGCTTTGAGCTTCCCCAGGGGAGAACAGCAGAACAACGAATACCTTTCTTCCTGGGTTCATTGCTAGTACAGCTTACCCACAAAGCTGAAAAAAACTTTACAGTGAGATTGTTGTCAACTACTCTGTCATAATTAAGAGTTACATAATACTTTGGTTTAGAAGAAGGAGTTGGTACAACCCATTTGGGTTAGATTCCGTTAGTGGTGTATGGTAACCAACCATTCCCTTTGGAGAAGAGATCCTTGGGCAATTATGATATTAAGGTATATCTGTGGGTCAGCATTTGTTTTTTGCAGGTTTACAGTTATGGTGGAGAAAAGTAGAGCTGAATTGCATCACACATTGTGTGTGGTTTATTTAATATGGTAATATCCTGATGGAAAGGACGAGTTGTTTTGATTGCTTTAGAGTTGCTTTGGGGACTGAAAATCACAGGCTGTAGAGTTGTCTGACTTGTTTTTTCTTCTTTGGCACCTTTTTCTATGATGGGCTGCTTTTGTTCACAGACTGTTACTCACTTCTGCTCCTTTGAAATTAAGTTTCTTTGCAGACCTCTCTGGAGACTTACTATGGACCATATTATTAGGAAAAAAAAGGAAAAAGCAAAAAAAAATAAAAAAGAAGTGTTTCTCTGCACTGAAGTTTCATTTCTATACTCTTCAGAACCCCTGCTGTACAGTGGGTATTATATAGTTTTTACTTTCAAGCCCTGATGAATTAATCTTTGATTTCTTTGACTTATGAAATAATACACTTCCTGTAAATTCCAGGTAAATTCCAGGCTGTCACTTGGCGAGTCTCACATTGCGAGAGGGGTAGGACAAAGCCTGTCATTCATGGGAGCCAGATCTTCTGTGAAGTCACCGGGAGGAGAATTTGATCCTAATAATACTTTAAATGTTTCCACTGCAGATTTATTTTCAACTGCAGTTTTCTCCACCTTATTTCAGTGCTAATATACTAAACCCTACCTCAGCTCAAGGCACAGCCACCATCTACTGCCAGTTAAAATCAGAACTATATTCTTTGTAGTCACCAAGGTATTTTGTATTGCCTCTGCAAGCTTTTGTTGCCCTGTGGCTTCCACCCATCCAGGTAAAATTTGAATGTTTTAAACTGTCGAAATATTGTTATAGTCTTAGCACCACTTCTGAAAGATTTTACATCTTTGTACACAATAAACAAGATAAAAAGCAGACTACAGAATTCCCTGAGAACTTTAGCAATGGTAGGTCTAGATTTCAGAACTTACTACATGGACTTTGGCCATGCGATGTGGACTGAAAGATTTCACCATATCTTCCTCTAGTGAGGACCTGGTATTCAAAGAAATGCCAGTAGTATTGTAGTTGTCAAGATGGATGCCACCTCTAAATCAGTGGCATTTTTAGGAATGAGTTTATGGGTAAGACCTTACTTGCTATAGGCTGGCACTAGCCAGAGATCTAACATCTTAGGAAATAATTTATACTGTAGATCATTTAAGAGAGGGTCAGATTTGCATAGGTGTGAGTATTAATCCCGTAGGCTATCAATTTCTTTTGAGCAAGTGATCACCACATATCTATGGTAATGCTTGTAGAAAAAATGATGGACATGGGTTTATTTTTCAGCCTTGTCGAGCCGCATCAGCTTGATTTGTGGTGGTCCAGATCAGTGTTTTAAATACACTACGTTTGGGAAGATCGCTGTGTATTTTTGCCATTGTATGCTAGTTACTGTCTTACTGATATTGCAGCCAGACTCAAAGGAGCTGTGCAGGATATCTGACAGGCCTGGTGTGCCTTCAAAACCACACGCGCCATCTTCTCACTGCCCTACCAGCTGCAAAGGGACTGTACGAGGGGCACAGAAGGAGATCCTGGGTTAGAAGAAAACAGTGCATAAGTACATTTGTGTGATTCTTCACTGTTCTGTACGTACGTTGGGCAGTCATGCTCGTAGCAGTCAATATAAAACTATTGTGTGGAAACAGAAAAATTGGGTTTGGAGGTGGTCAGCTGTGGCCTGGTATAAATGACTGGTGGAAACACAAGGCAGGAAAATAACTATGAATGTGCCCAGCTGCTGTTTTAAACAGGTCAGAGAAAGGTGAGGGGGCTGGATTTCAACCCAGTCTGGATGTGGTGCTGCATGTGTGCTCTTGGCTTCATTCTCATTCATTCGCAGTGAAACAGCCATGCACTGCTTAATGGCATATATAAGACAGAATTAAGAAAGTGGCAATAACTGCTTACCTTCCTGGAAAAAAACCTACAGGAATTACACTTGTAATGTGGGCTGAGGCTTTGAGTGTTTTTTTCTTTCCCTGCAAATGTCTCTGGAGCTGTTATGTAAAGTGCAAGATGGTAACTCATCAGGACATTTCAGTTTTCACAGCTCCATTTAATTTCTCTTTTCACCCAGGAGCTGCAGGAGTTATAAGACTGTGTACAGGCACTGCCGTGAATTTAAAGGCGGCTTTGTAAATTCTGGCAGCTTGGGTGATAAAGCTGTCAGGTCTTCACCACCAGCTACTCTAGTACTAATGATGGACAGTGGAAAAGGTGAGGGTGAAAAATGTTGTTCCCCCTTCTGTGACTGCTGCTGTCTAAAACTGTATTGGCATTTCAATGTATGACTGGTTGCATGGAGTTGTTTATTACTCCTTAGGATTCCCTAAGGTCAGAAACATGGCAAGCAGTGTGCATAAGTTTTTATTTTACATTTTTTCTTTGCAGAATTTGGGGATGTAGAGTGATTTAAATGTTTTGTCACTTTTGTCAGTTTGGATTTACGGGCTAGGATGAGAGTGGGAAATAAATACTCAGTATGAAAAGTGTGTACTTGATAATCCTCTGCATCTGTGCAGAGCTCGCTTGTTGAAATGAGGAAGGCACCATATTATCATGGCATCAGTCTGAATGCTGCAGTAGTCATGAAAGGGTAAGCAAAAGGCCCTGCTCCTCAGGGGCCTGGGTCCTGCAAGCTTCTCTGTACTGTGCATCCTGTCTTTGTGCAGGTCTGTTTTGAAACATGTCTATATAGTTCCTCCAAAGGTTGAGGCCACAGACAAAGCTTGTAGACTGAGGTTTTAAATAACTCATTTTTTTCTAATTCCAGTTACAGAATCAGAAAATATGAATTAAAATATGTATAAAAACATCATATAGAAATATGGAATTTATTAATTGACAGTGCGTGGAGTACACACATCTCATTTACAGAACTGTCTAATAATTAGAACAGTTGTATAATTAATTCAGTTATCAGTCTATATACTTTATTACATCCTAGAATGAACCTTCTCACTCTTCCATTAATTTTATCACTATCAACAGCTGTAGCAAGTTTTTAAAGTGTCATTTTACCCTGATTGATCTTTTCCAAGAGGCACATGTATTTCAATAAACATTATTTTTAATCCCATTAATCCAGAAACCAGTCATCAGAATGATTTGTAGAAATGGAGACAGTATAAAGGAAGAGCTTTTCTGGATGGGTACAGTTGCTGAAGGTGTGAATGGCTATTAGTGAAAAATCTTTTTTTTACATATTGCTGACCCTTGGGGAAGCTCCTGACCCTGTCCTTTGCACCAGGAATGGTCCTTGCCACTGGGTTCACATCACTAAGCCAGTAGAAATCTAAGCAGAAAAGAGCCAATAGTTTTTGCTAGCAGTTAGCTGTTTGGTAAATTTAGACATCTGGTTGAATCTTACTCCAAGTGAAAAGCATGTCAGTTTGCACTGATTTCTTATCTTTCCCTCTGCTGTTTTTCAATGAGTATTAAATATTATATTTAAGCTATATACTAGTTTTCTGCTCTTACTGTTACATTCTTTAGGGTCTATATAATCTGTTACCATAAGCACACTACTTCATCTTATGCTGTATTATGTTTTATTTCTATTCATTAGGCTATCCAAATATTTAACCGATGTGCATACTGACATTCGAATTATATGAGTGACAATGAACTCATATGCAAGTCAAGATGAGTTTATCCTAAGATTTGCAATAGATTTTGTATCTGATCTTTAGAAGTACTGCGTAGTCTCCAAACTACCAAACGATACCGAAGTCACAGCATTAAAAGGATCTGCGTGATATGTAAGGAAAGCAAGCACACCATTTAAAAACAGTTTTAACACAGGTTTGTTCTCATGTGTGGATGACTGGGCCCTTGAGTAAACAGCTGTACATAGTTTGCATGAAATCTCAAGTGCCAAGGCAAGAAAAGCCAGGACAGCATTTGTGGAGGTGTGCCAGCCAGAACAGCTGGCTCACAGCAGCTTAATTTTCGGTAGTAACTTCAATAAATAGAAGAAGCATAGAATGATAAATTCATGGGAAAGAGATTCCTGTGATTAATTTAACAGACACCTGAGGTCACTATTCCCTCATGTAAACTGGATCCAGGAAAGGAGGCGTTGAAGCTACCAGAGGAGCTCCTGGGACCTCTTGTCCAGTTAGAGCTGCTCTACCTTCCAACAAAGAGGTTTTGTTCTAGTCTGGGCTACTGTTTTCATTAGCTGTGTTAATTTAAATATAAAACTCTCAAGAATTTAAGAACAAAAGCAAACGTAATGTTTTAAGCATTTTTTTTGAATATTCACTGTAAAATGAATTTGAGATTCAGAGCAGTGTGCACAGCTTCTAGGACATTCAGCACCACCAAGTCACAAATTAATAAAAATACCCTCATTTAACTGTAGAAGTATTCTAACAACATCAAGATGGATACATGGGAAAGGTTGCACAATAACAATGAAACACCTCTATGGTCTTTACCTATGTCAAATTTAGTTTTTAGGAGGATCGTGATGACACGTAGTCTGTATTTTTAGTTATCGAGGTCCTGAGCATGCATACATTCCTGGTAATGTTACTCTTCTTCCTATTGCATCAAGTAGTAATTTGGAGGAATGAAGTAGTTTCCATTCAGAGAGCAGACAAATAACAGAAGCACAGTCAGTACTCGGAGTGGGGAAATAAAGGTATGGCTGTGGCCAGGCGAGCTGTTTAAGGATGCAAGGTGGAGGCAGCAGCTCACTGTGCCAGCAGTTCTTGAAGCTGTAGGAGGTATTCTTGTGCAGGAACAGATTGTGCCTTGCCTGCATGTGGGGCGGTAACTCCCAGCTTCCAAATTTAGTATGAGCCAGGATCTAGCTCCCAGCAGGGACCAGGCAGCCGCTTCACTGACCAGGAGGTATCTTACCCTCCATATGCAGCAGGGGCTTCTGCCTGCCTCTGAAGGCACCGCTACTCCTGGGTCAGGAGCCCCAGGAGGGATGTCCTCACATCCCCTCTGTGGATGACTGCTCTTCTCTGCCGTTTATTCCTGCAGCTTTGCATTTGCAGTCACAGATTCATCTAACTCGCCAGTTGAAGTTTTAATCAGACCTTGCCATGTGGCCTGTTCCTTTAGGAAAGAAGGGTTCTCGTTGCCTTTTATTGATTGTGGCTGTGAAGTTGCAAACTAATAATTTCAACACCACAGCACATACAGAGCTGTGCTTCAGCAGAGGTACTGCTGTTTCAACTTGTTTTCTGTGGTCTCAAGGAGTGATACGAATGGGAGGAATAATATTGGCTAATTCCATTGGGACACGACACTTCCAGGGGCTGCTTTCTGTGAGATGATCTGCACTAAATTTACTGGGATAATGCTCCAATTATTTCCCAGTTCTTGCCTATATCTTCAGTTCCTTGTGAGGAATCCAATTAGCAATCCAATATATAGTACGAGCCACAAACATTACTGCTGAACTTCAGAGACAGGAACAAGAGAGCTGAAAAGAAAGTTCTTTAAAATAGCTTTGCAACAGAGATCAGCATATTGTGACACTCCACTTTCAGCTGATCAATAGGTAAAACCTGTGCATTGCATCATCAAGCTTTAATAACATTCAATGCAGCACATCTATCTGTGGTTTAGTTTCCTTTTAACTAGGTAATGTGTTGCATGAAGCTTGCATATAAGACATATTTGGTCCCGTGCAGGGCATACTTTGTGAAGTGTGTTTGAAAGAGCAGCAGCTTACATGCAGGCTGTGCAAGGGGTACCACAGAGTAATGGGTAAATGCTGCCGTTTGTCAGCAGAGGGGGATAATTCTCAATCTTGCTGTGTGTTGAAGCAGCTGGGAGTAGCTGGATGCTCAGTGTGCCAGAGGCGTAAATGCTGGTTTTGTGCAAACCCAGTCCTGCTGCTGCTGCAGTCAGAGGCACAGTGGATACAGGCAGCAATTTTGAACTGAAAGGCACCCTCTGCTTTCTAAATTCCTGGAGCTTTTTAAGAATCACTGCTACATCTGTCATGGGGTTAGCAACAGATGATTTTTTCCTAGTAGCCTTTAAAAACCAAAATAACCCAAACCATAAAGTTACTTGAATTGAGCTACTTGAACAAGGAGTCATCCTAGATTAATGAAATAGGATCCTCTTCTGGGTATTACAAGGGAAAATCCTCTTTGTGCTAACTCCTGTTCTTCCACAGCTCCTATCACTCATTTTGTGTTTATCAAACATCACAGCTTATTGTTTCTTGACAACCACAGAAACCAAAGCTTTTACTTTATCATCAGGACAACTTCAGCAGCTCAGCCTTTACACTGTCTTATCAACATGCTATGTTGTCAGAGAAACTCTCTTTGGTAGTTAATTCTCCATTGCTTTATAATACTTAGCTATTCTGAGATTGCAAAGTTTTCCTCTGTCTTCCACTTTCAAAGAGGGGTGGCAGTTTTAGTGTGGCAACCAGTACCTGTCTGTCTATCCATGAGAACCTGTGCAGAAAGTACAGCCAGTTCCCACAGATCCATTCAACATAGCAATCACTTCTATTACAATTTTTCTTTTTTAGTATAAAAGATCGTGATGGGTCTTGTTACTCAGTTCAGCCTTCTTTACCTGGGTTGGGGAACAGCCATGGCAAAGATTTAATTTTGAGCAAAAGCATGGACAGGAGCCAGGACGTGTTGCTTTAGTGCTGGTATGTTTGTTACCTGTACCAGGATGCACTAGACCTGAACCTCAGACTAAGAAATAATTGTTTTGAAAAGGTAAATATTTGATCATCAGAACATGATAGGAATCTTAGAGACTATTGTACAGTAGCTGTTTGCTTTCCACTTGCCTCTTGTAATCTTCCATGTCTCAGCTAAAAACATCTCATCCCATTAGCCGGGTAAAGGAAACCTGGTGAGAGGGTGTGTTGCGCTGAGAGGTGCGGAGCTGGCAGGGGAGGGTCCACACCAGTGTGAACTCTGAACCTTGGCATCAGTAAAATAAATATATTTTGGTAGAAGTTATTTTCAGATATTTGCACTTTGGGTTCTTTTATGAGAGAATATGAGAATAGCAATATGCAGGTAAAAATATTTTGCACATTGTATCTGTTAGAAACCTGTACATAAAAATTATGGATGGTGTTGACATTTCCTAGACTTCACTCACTCTAGCTGGCTGGAGACAAAACCAGGCAGAGAAAAAGCCGAAAAACAGTTGAGTGAACTTGCTCTAGAAACAAACCTGTATCCCTTGTCCTTTGGTTGGGATGTGCACTGCTCCTCCTCCCTCCATCACTGCTTTTCAGGGTGGAAACAGAACAGGAGTATGGTGGAGGCAGAAGTTAGGTGTTTCAATGTAGATGGAAGAGCCAAAGATTGATAGTTTATCCAGGGAAGGAGGAGAAAGGAAAGGAGACATTGTTGGTGAAAACAGGAGGTGAAACGAATGGAAACGATCCAACTTTGCAAAAGGGACCATGGTTTCAGTGTTGAGTGGCTTTGCTTTTGTCCAGACTTGAAGCCTTCGGTAAGCAATGGTAATGTCCCAGCAGTCACTATGCCAACCTTGTATCACTGGAATAATCCTCTGAGGCAGGGTTGGACTGCAAAATAGTCCAATTCAAAGGGGCGCAGTGCAGAAAGAACCTGAGAACTAATCTGCGTGATTGTAGGTAATTTGTGCCGGAGAGTGTGGACTGGTAAATAAAAATTGCATAAACAGTCAGGAAAGGAAAACATGAAAGGAGGAGGACGGGGACACTCTGCCCACCCAGGGCTCCGCCAGACCACTTGAGCATTTTAGCATTAAGCATCTTACCGATGGTAACCTAGGACATTGCTGAAATAGCAGGTTTGATAAATGTAATGGCAGTTAGCTCCTTCTTCTTCTTTTTTTTTTTTTTTATTGCTTGCAACAGTCCTCTATGATGGTATATGTATTTTATAATTATTCATCAAGATAAATTCTCAGAAAGATGTGTTGCAATTTTAGTGGGTTGAATTTTTCTTTCCACCACTCCCATTTTGCTGGCATATGCATGACATGGAGATCTGACACATTGCTATTAAAAGATGTCTGTGCAGGTATTGCTCAGCTATAAAATTGTAAAACTGAAACTTATTGTATGTATGATAGACTTTTAATGTAAAGGCACTGACTGTAGACTGCTCTTTGTGAGTGGAAACTTCCAAAGCTGATACGAATGCTTGCAGCTCATGATTTATTTAGGAGTATAGGCATTTATATAGAAGACGACTTCAGTGATGCTAGTTTTGTTATTGAAGATTTATTGGGGAAAAACAGGCCATGTACCCAGGGCTGCTGCGATGAGGTACTTAATTCAGTGCCCAAGTCCTGTGTTCTTGTAACAAGGTTTGGATAGAGTGGATTTTAGAGGGCACAGTAATTCTGAATAGAAAGCTGATACTGAACTGGGTAGGGGGCTCTGAGGTATTTTGGTGCCACCAAAATGTATCTGTGATAAGGAAGAGCTTTTGGATACCAAAATACTCAGATTATTGGATAGCAAATGAGTCGCGTCTAGCCAGATGTGAAAGGCTTTAATACAGGAAAGCACTTAGCATTTCTTGATGTTTCTCCACACCAAGTGTGAGACAGCACGAACAGCTGAATGCAGCACTAGATGTCGGTATGCGCACCTCAATAGTGGTCTAATTCTACTTGATTTCATCAAGCTCTGCAGAGGGACCTGGACAGGCTGGATTGATGGGCCGAGGCCAACTGTATGAGACTCAATAAGGCCAAGTGCCGGGTCCTGCACTTTGGCCACAACAACCCCATGCAGCGCTACAGGCTTGGGGAAGAGTGGCTGGAAAGCTGCCTGGCAGAAAAGGACCTGGGGGTGTTGGTCGACAGCTGGCTGAACATGAGCCGGCAGTGTGCCCAGGTGGCCAAGAAGGCCAATGGCATCCTGGCCTGTATCAGAAATAGTGTGGCCAGCAGGAGGAGGGAAGTGATTGTGCCCCTGTACTCGGCCCTGGTGAGGCCGCACCTCGAATACTGTGTTCAGTTTTGGGCCCCTCACTACAAGAAGGACATTGAGGTGCTGGAGCGTGTCCAGAGAAGGGCAACGAGGCTGGTGAGGGGTCTGGAGCACAAGTCTTATGAGGAGTGGCTGAGGGAACTGGGGTTGTTTAGCCTGGAGAAAAGGAGGCTGAGGGGAGACCTCATCGCTCTCTACAACTACTTGAAAGGAGGTTGTGGCGAGGTGGGTGTCGGTCTCTTCTCCCAAGTAACTAGCGATAGGACAAGAGAAAATGGCCTCAAGTTGCACCGGGGGAGGTTTAGATTGGACACGAGGAAAAATTTCTTTACTGAAAGAGTGGTGAAACATTGGACCAGGCTGCCCAGGGGAGTGGTGGAGTCCCCATCCCTGGAGGTATTTAAAAGACGTGTAGATGAGGCGCTTAGGGACATGGTTTAGTGGGCATGGTGGTGTTGAGTTGATGGTTGGACTCGATGACCTTAGGGGTCTTTTCCAACCTCAATGATTCTATGATTCTATGATTCTAAGTTGTGCCTTTTATTCTCATGTGAGGAGAAATACTGGAAAGGGAAGTAAAAACTATTCATCTGTGATGTGGAGAGGGTTTCTTAGGATCTGAGTATTATTCACCTTGAGTGGAATATCTGGTACATCTTGTACTTCCTCTGGGCAAGGCACCAGGATGTATGGAGTTGGATGCATCTACTTGGTTTGCACCATCTTTTTTCCAGCTGTTACTTCATAAATGACTCAGTCTCTGTGCATTTGGCAGATAATTAGTGTATATGAGCTACCAGGCTTCTCTTGTTGTGCAATTTGCAGCTGTGGAGAATGCAAAGAACTGATACAAGCTCTTTCTTCTGCCAGCCTGATGGGTGAGGCTGTTTGCTGTGCCTTGTCGCCCTGTCTTTTAATTACATTGCTGCAATCCTATTACAGCCCTCTCTGATGTTAGGGTGCTTTATTCTGAGCTTGGCCTTCGTTGTTTTGTGTCAAATACTTCTTGATGTACATTTTACCTGCATTTTCTCTTCCTGTTCATTTTTTTTTTAAATACCTAAAGCTCATAAAGATTCATGGCATGTAATTCATCCTTGAATATGACCTTGAAATAATGAGATATTTCTGATCTACTTCATGATTATGAAGCAAAGATAGGAGCTGTCAGAAAAAATAACTGAAACAGCACCCTAGCTGACAATATGTCTATTCCTGACGCTGCCACAATTTACCTTCGTTTCCTCCCCTCCTCCCTCTTTGCTCAGTCCTTGTAAGCAAAGCAGAATCTGATTTTTTTCGTACAGATTTGCCAGATTTACCCTGTTCTCCATCTTGTAGATATTTCCACTCTCCTCTTTGTCCTGGTTCTTGGCTTTTTTCCTCTTGCCTGAGCATGTCTCAGCAGGATACATATTTTGATGCAAAGGGTACACATGCATCTTTTTATTTTCACTTTTAAACCTAGACTAAACCTAGCTTTTGGTAATTGAGGGGGCTATAGCTTATCTTTGGCCACACGAAGCAATTTCTACAGCCTATTTCTAGCTCAGGGCTTCTTATCCCAATGTAGAGGAGACCTCAGTTATCCTGGTAACAACTCCACAACAGGCCCACTTTGGGGCTGACTGTACTGAAATGCCAGAATCAGCAGAGTTTATCAGCTCTTAGCTGTCCTGATGTAGCAACTACTGAAAGCAGCCTCTGAAATAAGGGTGGAGCAGACACCAGTGATGACAAGTGTGAACTCTCAGAATTAATTCTTACCTCCACCTGTGAATCATAGCCTTACAGCTAGGGAGTTTCCATGTAAGTTGCTTGGGGATCGTTTCATAACCTGGGCTCCTCAAATTCAGGCAAAATATTGTTTACTCTAAGGAATAAATATATTAAGGACAAAACTGATCATGCTTTGAACCAACATGTCTTCATTTAGTTCAGGCTGAGTTTTCCTTCTTGTTTGTAAGGAAAGAGAGTAAGAGGATCCTGTTTCATTCTGGCTCTTGCTGCTGGAGCTCCCTTGCTGGAGTCGTGGGATGAGCTCTGTGCTGTCACTGTGCACTCAGATCCAGCCTTCAGAGGACCTCGGGAATGTTACGGGCATCTGGCCTCCTTTGTCAGCTGACAAACACTGATACTACGCTGAATTTTCAGTTTCCTGAGATTTAAGGTAGTTTATTTTACCAGAACATTTTTGGTAATTTCAGCTCCCTTGATTCCCTTGACTGCAACAAGTTTGCGGCAGGGCAGCATGTTGGGTGAAGTTTACTGTGGCTGTAGGAGCTGATGATCTGTACTTGAGCTTTTCCACTGACTCCCCAGTTTTTCAGTTTCTGATCAGGCTTGGCTTGGAGGGAAGTGCTGATATGATCTGAATGAGACATTTCAGGGCTTGTGCTGGAAAATTCTCCAGGCAGCTGGAGAGCTTAGTGCAAGCTAAGAAGCACCAAGTAATTTAGCTGGCAAAAGAGATGATAGATTTTTAATTGTGATTTTGTATCCCCTTCGCCTGACAGACCATCCCACTATCTTTCTGGAAATAATGAGGAGGCCACCTGGTTTTGGAAGTTTAGTAGGAGGGGGATGTGGGAATCTCACTGCGACGGTAGAACAAAGTGGTGCATCCTTTTTCATGCAGTGTGCTGGATGCCAGTCTTGGGGAATAGATGGGGCTCTGTTTTCCTCCTCCTCTGGGGATCAATGTCTGCAGCAGAAACTTCTTCAAAGCAGGAGGGGTGTGAAACAACGGTTGCTCACTGCTCAGCCAACCCTTAATGCCATCTGGGGCAACAGCAGCAGAAGTCACTTTCCAAAGAGAGTGAGTCAGGTGCAGCCACAGCTCTGTGGGGGACTGCAATTGCTGCCAATGGGGTTGTGGAGCAGGGAGAAACAAGAAGCTGATGTCTCCTGCTGTCCTACGAGCCCATTGCCACATGCTCTCTTGTCCCTGAAGAAGGTAACCAATACTCCAGAAAGGAGAGGAGTGGCTATCTTTGTCATGGTTTGTCATTAAATTCTGCTGTTGTCAATACCTAGATGCACACAGGGAGTCCAGATAAATGAATTGTTATCTTATCTTGGCTAGGAATACATCTGGAGTTGCCAAACAGAGAGAAACGAGCTCCATGCAAAAAGCAGTTTGTGGTAGGATATCAGTAACATGCTGATATAGCTGCGCTTTGGTATTTTAGAAGTGAGTAATTAAAATGACTTGGTTAGGGGCTGACTTGCACACTGTGAGAGGGCAGCACTGCTTTTGATGCAACATTGGATGTTGATCGTTTTGTGTGATTATGATAAAGCTATTACAAGTTCAGTAATACTTAATTTGAAAATTAGCCTTTTCTGCTTTAATTTTCAAATGCTCAGCTTGGCACGCTGCCACTTGTCCACGTCTCCGCCCCAGGGTGCGGTAATCCATCTGCGAGAATCAGCCCAATTTCAGCAAACGCATTCTGGTGCTGCGCAAGTGTGATTTGCAGTTCATATGGTTTTGCTGACTTATTACACTCTGCTGTACTTCTTTTACAATGGCTTAAATAGTTGGGTTTTTTTTTGTTTGTTTGTTTTTCCTCTAATTAGGGAAATTAAACTCTAGAAATGGAGCATTGTCTTGGTAAGAGGTAAAGGGAGACAGACACAACATATTGTATTCACAGTCCTCCTTGGTACGCGCTGTGTGCATCCTGGGCAGGGCTAATTCTGCGTGTACAAGAGGACCAGAACAACATCTGTCCTTTGCAGTAGTGCAGCAGAAACTTCCTACCGTGGAGATTAGAGTGATTTCCCTTTACATACCATTTTTATTTGTAGGTGGGTTTCAAAGAGGTATCTCTGTGGAGGCACATTTCTCATGCATTATAGTTTTTGCATGCTATTGATTGATGATATCCGTTTGCTGTTTTGAAAGGTTTATCTAAATCGGGGCCTTTATAAAAACGATTATTTAAAATATGTTAATTACATCTTTCACTTGATAAAAACTTTATGGCCTTTTTACCTTTAGCCATAACTGTATGAATCATTGTAAGTGAAAAAAAAAACACTTTTTTCACTGAATTTGCATGCAATGAAATGGTGAATGGAGTTACATCCAGTTGGCGGCCGGTCACGAGCGGTGTTCCCCAGGGCTCAGTTTTGGGGCCGGTCTTGTTTAATATCTTTATTGATGATCTGGATGAGGGGATTGAGTGCACCCTCAGTAAGTTTGCAGATGACACCAAGCTGGGCGGGAGTGTTGATCTGCTCGAGGGTAGGAAGGCTCTGCAGAGGGACCTGGACAGGCTGGATTGATGGGCCCAGGCCAACTGTATGAGGTTCAACAAGGACAAGTGCCGGGTCCTGCACTTTGGCCACAACAACCCCATGCAGCGCTACAGGCTTGGGGAAGAGTGGCTGGAAAGCTGCCTGTCGGAAAAGGACCTGGGGGTGCTGGCTGACAGCCGGCTGAACATGAGCCGGCAGTGTGCCCAGGCGGCCAAGAAGGCCAATGGCATCCTGGCCTGTATCAGAAACAGTGTGGCCAGCAGGAGTAGGGAAGTGATCGTGCCCCTGTACTCGGCCCTGGTGAGGCCGCACCTCGAATACTGTGTTCAGTTTTGGGCCCCTCACTACAAGAAGGACGTTGAGGTGCTGGAGCGTGTCCAGAGAAGGGCAACGAGGCTGGTGAGGGGTCTGGAGAACAAGTCTTCTGAGGAGCGGCTGAGGGAACTGGGACTGTTTAGCCTGGAGAAGAGGAGGCTGAGGGGAGACCTCATCGCTCTCTACAACTACCTGAAAGGAGGTTGTAGCGAGGTGGGTGTTGGTCTTTTCTCCGAAGTAACAAGTGATAGGACGAGAGGAAATGGACTCAAGTTGCGCCAGGGGAGGTTTAGATTGGATGTAAGGAAAAATCTCTTTACTGAAAGAGTGGTGAAACATTGGAACAGGCTGCCCAGGGAAGGGGTGGAGTCCCCATCCCTGGAGGTATTTAAAAGACGTGTAGATGAGGCGCTTAGGGACATGGTTTAGTGGGCATGGTGGTGTTGGGTTGACGGTTGGACTCGATGATCTTAGAGGTCTTTTCCAACCTCAATGATTCTATGATTCTATGATTCAAAGCAAGAATCTTAAATTATGGCCAAATAACAGCAATAAAAAAACTTCAGAAAAAAATTTGTACTTGAACATCCTTAAGATTTCAAAACTTCCTAAACACGGGGTCTCATTTTTCAGGGAATTCCATGTAGATGAAGTTGGACACCCAGATGATGGCCTATCTCTACAAGTGACTGGTTTGAACCCAGATGCCCTGAAGATGTGTAGGATAGGCAATGGCAGCGCTTCCCCACCAACTGCCTTGGACTATGTTGCTGGTCTTTTCTGGAAAGATCAAGAGAAAGGATGCAAATAGAGTTTTCTTTCTTCTGTTGAGTAAGCAGTCAGGCAGGAGCCACTGTAAGGCTCTCTGGGGGTATGAAAAGGACTGGGAATATCACACTTCAAATAAGTTAGCACTACATTTAGTCACTGCTTGCGTAAGCTGAGTTTAGTTGGCAGCTGATCATCAGAGACGTCTGTATCCCACTGATGACCCTCTGAGCTATAAACTGCTGCTACCCTATTTCAAGCTCTATATTTTAATTCATGTGATAAAAGGAGTGCACCAAAATAACTTAGAAATAAGCCTGCTAGATGGGCAGAGTCACTGGTGGTGATGCTGATCCCTATGTTTCTGTGCAAGACCACCGCTAAGCAAAAGGTCCCTGGGAAGCTTTTTTTATAGTCTCGGGTAAAGGCTACCTGAAGGGCCTTCAGGAAGAAGCTTCTAGAGGTTCATGGTCTGGACATGTGCACGTGTAGTTGCCCTCGGTAATGGAGTTGGGAGGCGATCCATGAAATGGCCAGGAAACCTTTACAGCAGGATAAATGCTAGCTTTGATTAAATGAAATTAAGAAAATGAATTTTAAAGTAGGGAGGCATGGTGCTGGCCAGCTGAGCCCAAAAATTTCTCAGCACTTAATTTAATGATGCATTTGTACTTTCAGGGTGAATGCAACTGGAACTGGTTCATCTCCCTTTTTGCTTTTGTTTCATTTAACACTGTTGGATTATTGGTTCTGTTTACTCTTAACATAGTCCGTTCATTTGCTTTTTTTGGTGTAAAAACTTCCAGCTGCTGTGCTCAGCCTGAACTACAATTAGCATAGGGTAATAATGGAGCAATTAACTACAATTAACATGGAGTAATAATGAAGCAGGAGGAGAGTGCGCTGCCAAGGTGTTTTATAAGGAGCCCAACACTCTACTCTTCACAACGGAGTTGTTGCCCATATGCTGTACATACCGAGCCGTCTGCTGGTGTTACTGGCAGCTCTCTGAAATGCAATCCTCCTCCTGTGGCTTGTTGATATTACAGCAAATGGTGCTTCCGCGTTAATGCGCAGATATAATCTGATTAAAACCTCTTTCCATCATGTATGAACGGCTTCATCTACAGGGAAAAGGATTTAAAAACTGGAGCAGAGTTTCCTAAGCTGTGGTGTGGTCTCAAGCTGTCAAAAGTGGTGTCCCACCTCCTCTCTCTTTCAGCTGGGGAAAAAAATGTTTCTGTTCACTGCTGTGTGCCAAGAATGCTTTGAAATCTCCTGCTGGAACCCACTAATTTTGAATATTAAGCAGCTAGAGTTACTTCAGCTTTTCTAGTAGAAAGGAGAAGTGAAAAGGGTTGGAAATATCTCAAAAGGCTTTTTAGCAGACAGAGGTTATTTTCAGCTGTCTCTTTCCTTCCTGGTGAATACCTCTTGCCCAAAAACTTTAAAATTTAGTAAAGAAGCTGAAGAACGCACACAAAGAAAGTGTTTTCACTTAAATACTTAAGTAAGGCCGCAGGGACCCTCCCAAAGAGAAACGGCTGCTGTTTTCCTCAATCTTCTGGGCACCTCCCGCAAAGCTAAACAAAGATGATAATAGGAATAATAAGGAAGAGAAGTGCTGTACAGGAATCCCACCATGAGAAGTCAATGGAAATTCCCTCTTCCTGAACAAAGGCGTTTGCTTGTTCTGTTTGCTTTAAGTTAAATGTTTAAATAGTACCATTACATTGGGGTGTGTGCTCCTCGAGATATGAGACCCAGCCTTTGCATACCTATAAGAAAGTGTTTTTCCTCATACTCCTAAAAGCAGGTCAGTTGTGTTTGATGCCATTGGGAACAAATAACCTTTTTGAGAAATTGAAAAATAAGATGTTACTGGAAACAGGATTGATGAGGAGATGCCATGGCATTTACATCATCACATTATCAAGTTAAAAAGTAGAATCTTTTGAGGATAGGATATTGGGAAATATTTTTGGTTCAAGCACAATTTACTAGGTAAATATTTTCATTTTTTCACCTCCAACATTTGGTTTGTTACTTTTATTCTATTTTATAGACTGCTGTCATAGAAATTTTCACAGGTACTTGACATTTTTCATCTCCTCCAGTGCTCTGTTTCTTACTATAAGCGTGATCACAGCTTCGTACCTCATATTTGTAGGTTAACGACTATAATTAAACTGATACGACAGCTAAGCCTTTGGCTCCCATTTGAGCCTAAACCACTCAATTGTTGTGTCACCAGCACACACAGGTATTTGTTGCCTTAATTTGAAGCACATCAGTGGCTGTCCGCAAGAGAATTCAGGCACATCCATGATCTGCTTGTGTTGGTAATATGAACAAGTGGCTCTAGTGTGAGCCAGAACCTGAACACAACTAGCAACTATGATATGATGAACGTGGCTTCTTACAAGCAGGAGACCTGCGCATCTCCAAGACTTGCCTTCAGGACCTTGTGAACAGGTCTGCAGAGCGGGATCTTCAATGAAGTTTCTGTTTAGATTTTTTTTTTTTTTTTTTTTTTTTTTTCCCCCCACTCCCTCACCACCAGAGAGAGGAGTGGTCTCAGGCAGGAGCACTAATGAGGATGAACATGGCAGTCCACACATGGATCCATTTAAGGGGCTCTGAAACCTTGCCCCAAAACATTCGCAACAAAATAGTCTGTCTGCCATGGTGTCAGCCTGGCCCGCGCTCATCCAGGGTATTTATGAGCAAATAGAAAATACAGAAAGAGCTGAGTCATGCACTGAAATGTTGTTTCTGAAGAATAAAATTTTATTTTTTTCTGAAAAAACTGCATACACATGTTCAGATCTGTTCAACCTTCAAAACATGTCTTAGTTTCCAAACAAACTGTGTTCTTTTAAGCATGTAGGACCCCACTGCAGCTTGATAAAGAAGTTAAGAGGGTTTTTTAAATCTTGTAACTGTGCAAACATAATTTGAAAGCTATTTACATTTTGCACCTCTCACTTCTAGTAACAGATACATGCACTGTATAGCTAGAACTTATGATTTGGCATTGACATTTGATTTAGGTGTAGGGTGAAAACCAAACAAACCTTCCATTGTTCAAGAAACTCCCCACAGGCAATTATAATAAATCTCATTTGGTCTTTATAAAGGAGATCTCTTTAAGCACTCAGACTTCCCTGCAGTTATTAAAATATTACTTCCACTCTATTTTCTGGATCATCTTCCTCTGGTGCAGGACATGCACTTTGCTTGCCTTGGTGAATGGGAGCAGAAAGAAAAGGTGTCTCATTTTTTATCAAAAAAGGCAGGAGTGCACTGAAACAGAGCCAGTTCTCTTTTTTTCTGTCATTTTCAGTAAATAGCCAGATTACCTATAGTATGGTTTTTTTACTATCTTAGACCATCTAAACTCAGATGCAGCAACTTAGGTGCAAATAGTGGGATTCAAGTTTATACTCCTATTACTTTCTCTTCCAATTTCCTCTCCATCCATTAAAAACCAGAAGTCAATAACCAGCCAGATATTAGTACTCAAATCATGCTGTATTTTACTCATCTCCTTATATTCTCTAACCTGGGTCAAAGAAGGCATGGTATGTTTTGCCACTGCACTCTGTTGGCAGAACTTCTTTGTGTATAACGAGCGTAGTACACCTCCTCACAGTTATCATAAACAGTCTTTGCTGTTTCATACATGCCAGTGTGATTAAATTAGGGTGCTGAAAGTGGGAGCCAGTTGAATATTAGGTAAACGTGGCATTCCACGTGATATGTGTCATTATCACACAGCAAAAGCTGGCCTGTGTTTCATTTAACAGGGACTGTGCAGCCAGTAGTCAGTGCATTATTCTGGTTTTCGGCTATGGTAATTAAGCAAGCCATGTTTTGTAAGAGAAAATGGTATTTTCATAACTGCAAAACTGCTTCAGAATAAATACACAAAATTGAAGAAGACATGCATTTCACAAGTTGCAAGAGCTGCTAGTCACTACTCGGGCAAGTTCAGTTCACGATGGAAACTGTGCTTTCGGGCTGGCCTCCAAATATCTGGGAGAAGAACTCAAAAGCCAGGCGGACGTGGATGGGGACGAAGACGTAAGCTGTGTACACCACCATAGCGAAAACAGTCACGGTGATAGTGTGGAACATGGACCGCTCCCAGGGCTCCAGCACATAGCTGCAGGTGATCAGTAGGTACTGGTAGTACAGCCAATAGATATAGTCCTTCACACGCTTAATATCCATCTTCAGCTTTCAGTGATTTTGAGAAGATGACCTGTAACGATAGAGAAATCTGGATTACAGCTGCAGTGGAAAGACAGACCTGGAACTAAAAAATGATGCGGTGACCATCATTTCAAGTTTGATACCACATGTAATTGTTACATAAAATAAAGTTCAAACAGAAATAACACATAGATGCCATCACCAGCCTCTGCTGCCCTGGAGCAGAGGAAAATGATCTTTAGCTCTAGCAGCTGCTGCCTGCAGTTATTGAAGCTGTATCAGTTGGGCACTCTCAATTCCTACATTCTGATTATGAGTGTGTTTTGCTATTCATTCTGCAGTAGGAATTAAAACCGCATTAGCTTACAAAGGCACAGGGTTCACGTGGAAGTCAGGGAGATATGCATTTAAAAGGGAAGGCTTTGGGCCAGCTTCCATAAATGTGGATGGCAGACTTGTATGCTCTGGAATAAAGATGAGATTAAAAGAACTGCTCTGTAAAAACTCCTCTGCTTACTTCTGGTAATAATTTTTATTATTCTGCAATTGTTGGGAATAAAGAAAAGACAAGCTATGAAAGGGAGGGAAAAAAGTAATCTCAAATAGCATAAGAAGTTTTTTCAGCTCATTCCAAAGAAATAAGATACATTACAGATTTAAAGAGTATTTAATGGAAGTTACAAGTCTAGGAAAGATTTTCCTCTCAGGTAATATCTTTATGCATTCATTGTTCCCGTCTCCACACAGAAAGGAGAATGGCTGAGCAAGTTTAACTAGGAAATGGGTTTTGCCTTCCACTGTTTTTTGTTAAAATTGCTTTTCAGTATTTTAAATAATCTTTAAATTCAGGCTAAAAACATCTACTTAGCGAAAATACAGAGACAGAATGATAAGCAAATGTACGAGGCTTCACAGAGGGACTCCTTTATTCTGGGGGTTGAGTTTAAGGACACACATGCCGACCAGGTCAGCTCACAGTAAAAGGGAATACAGCAGATTTTAGTCCTGCTGGAAAACCTTCCAATGTATCATTTTGTTCTACACTTCTGTTGCCTAAAATGCCCGGAACAGAGATGCTTGGACATGTTACGTCCCTCCAGTCTTGTGTTCGTAGTGAGTTTGGGGCAACAGAAATTTTCTGTCCCTCAAGGCAACAAATACGAAGGTCGCACTGGAAAATTTGCAGCCTGTGATTAAAATAATGATAGGGCACTGATACAGGCCAAATATATTACAATATTCAGTGATTTACTGCCTCTGGAGGCTGTACAGTATATTCTGGTGGTATGTGGGTATTTATCGAAGGGAAGACAAATTACTGATAAAAAGGATCCCTGGTTTGTTTCGTAACAGCTTTACTTTGGTTACTGATGTGTAAAATTTTTGTCTGGCGGATGCACTGTTAAGTGCACACACCTTGACGGACTGTATTTCTCCATCTTTCTTCCTTTAGGTCACTGGTACTGCCAGTTGTTAAGGTTCAACATTCCCATATTAAGTTGCAAAAGGAGCATCCTGCCAGACTAGCTTACACCTCACCATCTGGAGACACTGTAAGGTAGATTTTTGCTCCTTCTTCTTTGGAAAGGCAACACCTGTAGGCTCACGCTAAGCGTGGCAGACTGTCTGATTGAATTGGCACTCCAATTGCCTGTCCAACGCTGTTGATAAGGGAGCTGACTGTCTTTGCTCCCCCTCCTTCATCCATGTGCTGGCTCCTCTCCCGGTGTTTCTCCTCCCATTCCTTGGCTTCCTGTCCAGACCTCCTTGCATCTGTTCCCCAGATCCTCCTCAACTCTCAACACCCCCATGAACGCAACCTCTTTGCCGGCAACAAGCGCAATGAAGCTGTAAACACTGTGCATTAAAAAAGGGAAGGAGGCTTGTTTGTGTTAGCAGATTTTTATGCAGAAAAATTTCTGTACTTGCTCCATCACCCACCCAGCCTTTACTTTTCACCAGCCCCTCTTCTTCTGTGTCCTCCAACTATCAGTACCTTCCCCAATATATCTTCTTTCCCCTCCTTCTCCCAAAGCAATTTCCTTCACTTCCATCTTCCCCATATCTCCTAGACCAAGAGGCCGCCTACAATGCTTTTGGGGGGCAGATCACTTCTATTTTAAGTCTAGCAATTATTGTCTTTGCTGTGAACAGCTTTACTTGCAAGGGTACAGGCTGGGGAGAAAGGCCACCACTGGTTTCTGTCCTGATATGAATGGAAGATGATTCCTTTCAGATAAATTATTTTAAGGCAGAACTCAAGAGAGGCCTTAAAGCCTTGTAAGTATTGCAAAGCCTGTAATAAAAATGGCACAGCTGGCAAACTGTGACTCATTGGGAGCCAAAAGTGTCTCTATTTATACCTTCTGCAAAAAGAACAGCATTTTTCAATGAAGAGGTTAAGCCCTTTCCTATACAAGTGAAAGGGAAACGATAAGGGCCCTCTCATACTATCTAGGATTATGGTATTTACACTGGGGTTATACTCATCCTTTCTTGGGTAAATATCTGTTAAGCCTGATTGCCGCACAGAGAAACTGCAAGGCCGGAGCGCTTGCTGTGGGTGTTGAAGGCTATGAGGTTACCAGAAGAGTGCTGCAGTGGTTTTGAGGGGAGAGATCCCAGGCTAATGGAGCTTTCTGCCCTCAGCGGCACATACGCTTGTATATCTCAATACAGAGCTGGTATGAGGAAAAGCCAAAGACAGGAAAAAATTCCCCAGGCTGATTTTACTGATATTAGACCAGTCTACCAGGCTACAGACTCACCACTATCACTTACTAGACATTGCTGTCTTGGAGGGATACATGAATAAAGTATGAAGCAATTAAAATAAGGAGCAGACCTTTGGATTTATACCAAAGGCCTTGTTATACTTTCTCCAGCCTGGGGACTGTGTTTCCATTCAGCTCGGTCACCAAGTCCTAGGAGCCAGCCTGTGTTTCTTCAGTTCTTGCCGTTTGCAGCACAGGGGGGATAACCCCATCCCCAGGCACTCAGCACACCTGTAATGGGACTCCCTGGACTACCAGCAAGAATGCAAGCTGCCTTAATGCAGAGACTGTGCGGTCGCCAAGTGAATGATAGAGTTTGAGATAAGTAAAAGACAAACAAACAGTCAAATTACAGTCTCTGTCCTCACTGCTAACACACTTCCACTGCATTTAATCTACCCAGAGACTTTCTCCGTTAGCAGGACTGTCTTAGAAATGCAGCAAACATGAGGGGCGTCTTGGAATAATGCAATTCTAGATGCATAATTTATAAAAGGAAAACATAGGAGGTAAGGAAAAAAAAGCCATCTTAAACCAGCTGCTCAGTCAATGAGATACAAGAATCCACTGTGTTACTGTGACATAGTGTCTGAAGGTACCCCATGTGCATTAATTCAAGGCCAGTTTTAAGGATAAGCAATAGCCCAAAGCTCCACACCTCCAAAGGTCTCAGGCAGCCTTACCACCCAGGCCAATTACCTTGTAGCAAGAATCAAAGGGAATGGCAGATCACTAGACAAACAGAAACTCGAGGCTAAAAATTCTGTATTTTAAACAGGACTTGTCCTAGAGAGGCTTCCACTTACATTTTTAAGCATTACTGGTTTTTATTACATTAATGCTGCAATCAGCTGGCACTCTGAGTTGAAAGGGTCCTGTGTTTTTAGCTCATCAGTTCCCAATATTCCAGAACAGGACATAATTTGCTGTTATGCAATTTTAACTTGGTGCTTATTTGTCTACAAATTTGAATTTAAGTATTCAGTTGCATTGTGGAAATGCCTTCCTGTTTAGAGGCCATGGGACTGTTACAACCAGCTATGAATAAAATGAATAGAATTCAGCTTCTAAAGCCATTAAGCAATATTCAAATTATTTTCAGCAATTTCACCTCCAAGCAAAAAAAGCAAGAAGAGAAACCTGTAAAGCAGCTTTTGTTGTTTTAAGTGGCAACCTGATATTCTTGCTTGTTGACACATGTCTCTGATTAGGGCAGCTGAAAAGATAAATCATTATAAAAAAAAATCCCAGGTTTCATTTAAGAGCATGCCTAATCTCTCTCTCAAAAAAAAAGTATTAATAACCTTAGTTCCCAGTGTTAGCGCTAGTGTTTGGAGTTGTAATCTGAAGATGCGAGTGTTAAGTACTATATTATTTCTGCTTTGAGCGACAGGGTTTTGGGGACTTTGTTCACACTAGCAGTCTGCAACTCTGACTGGTGTCTGCACAGCACATGGCAAAAGGCACCTGCTGGGAAATTCCTGTGGAAACAAACATTCTTGCAGGGGAACTGGGATGGACTGGTTTCCAAAGAATGCTTGAAAAACACCTTACACCCTCAGCAGGAGAGTTTGGTTGACTTACACATATAGAGAAATAGGGTTTCCAACATATATTCAGCTCTAGATAAGTTTATCTAGACTGGGGAAAAACGAACCCTGGAGTTAGCCCCATAATCATTAAACAGGTGGTCTCTGATGCTTTGAATGTAAAGTAGGGTCAAGTGTTATAAACAAGGTAGGAAGGAAAAACAAGCAAACAATCAATCCATCCCCAAAATGCAAATATTTAATTGGCTAAAAATTGGCCATTTGCTAAATAATTGCTGTGATAGCACAGAAGCAAGAGTTGGTCAGTCTTGCAGAATCCTAAGGGATTGCACTTACGCTGAAGCTTAAGTAAAATCCTGCTATGGGCCTGTGATGCTTGGATTTGGTCTTGTATGCAGGACACCTACAACATGTAGGCTCCAAATGGCAGGTGTGACAAGGCAAAGTACAATAATTATTTTAAAGTTGTCTGATATATAAATAATTTCAGCTATTAGAGACAAATGGATAATCACACCCCTTGGGTATTGAAATATATGTCCTTTCTGCAAGTTATTTATCTGTAATTGTTCTTACTTATTTGTAATTTTATTGTTGTTAGATGTGTTTGTTCTGCTGTTACTCAGACAGAATATCCTGACTTATCCAAGGCACCAATCTTGTCCCTCTTAATGTAACATAACTCTGGGATGAACCCATTGATTTTATGTAGACTGACATTCCTGAAAATGCAAATAGAACAACAAAGGGATTCACATTCCCAGTCCATCATGCATTTGCTTTAATATGTTTTATTCAGTGAGCACCAAGCATAGTGCATAAGGAAAGAAATACAGGTCCTGTGGACCAGTAATCGGAAAGAAATCACGAAGAAATTTAGATGAGGCAGCAGTTAAAATTGTGCAGAGAATCCAAATGCCAGCATTTCCTGGGGACACTGTCTCAGTCTGTTCCTCTATTGCATCTGTGCTGCTCAGATTACCCATATGCAGTGTGGCCTGTGGCCATATAGCATCAGCTCAGCCTAGAAAGCTGCCTATTACCTATTGACAAGCAGAACCCTCAGGTTACTGTAGTACTTACACATGGACGTTTGAATGTACCCTAAAGCTTGTTTACACAGGGAGGCAGCTCCAGACAGAGTGTGACTGAGAACAGCAGCAATATTCCCAGCATAGCTCCCACTATGGACAAGTATGCACCATTAAAAATGTCTTTACATATAGATTTTAATAAATAACACCCCACCTCTAATTCTGGTGTAAAAATGCACGGTAGCAGCAAGGCCATCTCTGGTTTCTCTTCCTCAGCATTCATCTTCCTGAATCAGCAGCTCATCGCACACTTGGCCATACATTACTGCCAGGTACTGTGCTACAGAAATTGTAAACTTTTCTTACGTATGTGTTCTTGCCACTATCCATGCAACACCAGAATGAAGTTCAGAGCTGGTAAAATTTTATTGCTGTACATGACTCAGACATTTTGCATGTGGGTGAACATGGTTTGACTGCACCATGGAAAAAAAATCTTCCAGGAGTGGAAAAACACTTCAGGAGTGGAAACAGTAAGGCAGAAAAGGCAATGGCATTTTCAGCTACATTTCTGCTTTACCTTGCTCGGAAGGGTGGACTCCAGCAGCTTCCTAATCTGTCAACACTAACCCTCCTTCCTGCTGACCTTAGTGGTAGTGTATAGGTGCTATTTTGTTTCTTTTAAATGGCAAAAAGTTACATAATGCATACAAGACCTAGGAGTCTAGCACGCATCTTTTGCTGTTAATGAAAAGACTTCCTTTTACCTTTGGTAGCTTCAAACAAGGCAGCAAAACACTCATCGAGTGGCACTACAGGAGTGGCAGTGCCACACCTGGACAAAATCTGACCCAGACTTCCTCATCTCCAGCTCTGAACACAAACCTAGTTCTCATGTGCATGTCACATGCATGCTCCTTCAACAGCTCTTCAATAATACTGTGGTCCCAAGCATTGGTTTGGTGCTGTAATTTAGCTGCATCTGTAACTAGAGCAAATGGATTCTTGTCAGACTATTTCTCCACTGGATTGCAGTACGCACAGATGATTTCTGAAATGCTGTTTACTCCTTTAGTCAAGTTAAGTACACAGATCGAGTGTACGATGGCCTACAACAATGCGGGAAGTAATTTTAAATGTGATATATAAACTGTTGACCCTCAGGAAAGGAGAGGATGATCTGCAGCACCCGCAGGGATCTCATTTGGAGAGAGGCTCCCAACCATTCAAGAAGCAGCATAGCAGTTGAAAGCAGTTAATGTTTAGACTGATTTCATGCCTTAACTACTCCCTGAAAACTGTAGGCTGCTCCTAGCAAAAAGCCATTTTTAAAAAAATCAACTCCCCCTAACTTTGAAGCCTGGCTGATTTATTGGCGCACTCCCCTTTCTCTACTCAGGCATGGAAGAAGGAGAAGATGCAGCTTCTCTATAACAAAAACGATCTTGGAGCAGCTCTGTCCCATTTTCTTCCAAAGCCAAATTAATTTTTCAAAGAATTTTCTGTTCTTCCCTCCTCTGAAGTTTCCTCAGTCATTTTCTTACATAACTAGCTGCTTCTTACAGTTTGTGTACAAACCCCTTCCTTTCCAGCTTTGTCTGGGCTGAGCATGTTCTGGGGTCTAAGTCCTTCCCCTGTGACAGGACTTGCACGTTGGAGCAGAACTGGCCTTTGGTGACAAGCTGTGCCAGGGAAGACAGGTAAATTGGCAAGTTGAAATCTCAGGGCAACTTTCCCTGTATTTTCAGTGTAAGCATAGTTTATTAACATGGTTTTGAACAGAGCTGATTCCCAAGCAAGACCTCAAATTTGTGACTAGAGACCAGCACCAGGTTTAAATTGCAAATACTTAAAAATTGAGAGTTCTCGAAGAACTGTTCCAGGAGGTATCTTAGAGGGGTTTTGGCTTTGCTCTTGGTGACAAGCCTCAATTCCTGCGAGACTTTTCAGATTTGGGACATCAGCAAGATCCTTCAAGGGGACTTAAAAGACTTCAAAGTTCAGAAGGTTGTATAAACACATCACTCTATAAACAAAATAGCTAAGATGTTTGGGCTCTACAAAAAGGTTTACTTTCAAATGTAGTTCTTATTTTATCCAGACTTCTTTGGTTTGCTCTGAGTAATTTCTGAAGCAGCTGAAAATAATAGCTGGTCTTGGGTTATATGTAATATGAGAAGGTGAATACTGTCATAGTTATGACAGGTATTAGTGGAAAACAGGTACCAAACTGTTGTGCAAGTGCATCTCCTTTGAGATCTAATGAAAGGAAGCAGTGTTGCACCATGCCAGTTATCAGTCTAAAAGGGGAAAAGAAAAATGAAGTGAGATACTTGCAACAGATAAGAAGTAAAAAGGGAGATCCACATTTTTCACAGAAACTGATTTAACCCCATAGATGCAGTAAGGAACAACTTCCTTCGCAGGCCACTTCATCCCTATGAGCAAACAGTTTTGAACACAGAAAACTATTGATACAGCAGAATACCCCTCAAATGTGGGGAGAGCAAAACCACCATTAATTTTTGGAGGGGAGAACACAAGAAATACTCCTGTTCAGCTGGGCAGTGGGGCAGGACAAGGCTCTTCAAAGTTGCAACATGCCGCTGTGCCGATTTCCCCCTAATAGCAGTAGGGTCTGGGTTACATCGTGTTTAACTAGAGCAGACAGCACCGGTGAAGGGAAAGGAGGAGGTCTCCAGAGTGACCTGCTGACATCTTACTTCAGGTGCTTTGCACATGCCTATATACATGCACACGAGGCAGTGGGAGCTGCGGGAGCAGAGAAGTGAGCACCTGCTAAATGGGGCAAGGCGGGTTCCCCTCTGCAGGGATGCTGCTGAGCGTTGTCTCGCAGCCCAACTGCATGGGCGCCTCTCCTCCCGGGGTGCTGGTTTGGGGAATTCTCACTCGGCTCTACACCAGGAGTGTGGCCAGGCTTGAGGTATGCAACTACTGCACAAATCAAAAACTCGGTAAAAACTGGGTTGGCAGAACATAGTGCAGAGCAATGGATGCTTTTTCCTATCAGCCAGCTGGATCACCTGAGTCTTGGTGCCGTTCACTACATCACATGTCCTGGAGACTTTTTGGACACAGGGGTGATGGAGCAAGTATTCCCGTGGCCCTGAGCTGCTCTCCAGGCACCCTTTCATCACGTCTCCCATTGGTGCTGGATGAACAACATACATGCTCTGTGCAGAGCTTCCCTGCATTTCTCTGCCAAAACCGCACCATCTAGAAATCACTCCAAGGACTCGCAGAATTGCTCTCAAGACATAGTTATCTGTGCCATACTCATGATATTCATGAGCAAAAGGTAAACAAGCATCCCAATTCCTAAAGCATTTTAAAATACACAGTCCAAAAAGTACCATGCATGCTGATTAAGTGAAGTAGTAGCATTTATTACAGGGATTCTCCTCTATACTATCCCAACTCCACTTATACAATGGGGAGGTACTCTTGCACCTACTTCACACTGAAGGATTACTGGAAGCAACCAGTAACTCTAAGAAAACCAAAGAGCAGAAGTCTACAAACAATGAGTATTGCCACCACAATGGTACGAGTAGTGCCTTCACCTTCCGTCCTCCACCACTCCCCACCTATTTCAACCTTTTTACTTCTGAGTGTTTGACTTGTTTTCTGTGAACCCCTGCTAAGGCAAACCATCTTCCTGACAGCTGCACCAGCAACAAAACCTGGAAATCTCTGACTGCAGGTCTACAGCAACAAGTCCAGAGAGACCTTGCTGAAGGCTGCACGTCCTTCAGTAATGCCACCAGCCAAGTGCTACCTTCAGGAAGGCACGCAGAGCAAATCCTGGAGGCTTTACTGCTGCCGCTCCTGCTCTAAGGCCTTTGCTCCGCCGCTCCTCCCCGAGCTGCTGGTGAACTGCCGATGGCAGTGCAGGGTACGCAGCTCCGCTCGGCCAAGGTCACCAGCCCCTTGATTTGGGGAAGCCCTGGGACGGCGCCTCCGCCGCGATG
>NW_008794154.1:1100971-1107867 GCF_000699145.1 Aptenodytes forsteri | reverse complement strand
GGACCCGCGGCGTGGGAGCGGGGCCAGGCTCGCCGAAACCCGTGGGATTTAGCGGGCTGTCACCTCCGGGACGCGAAGCCACGATGTTTAATGTTTTCCTGCGATCCTGCGTCCATAGGCGGCATCTGTTTAATGCACTTGCGTAATGCACTTCGTCTCCCCGCTGCCGGGAGCAGGGGTTACCAACCACCAATTTTTTTACCAACCCTCCCCTGGACATCTGGCGCCAAATCGGCTTTTAGTTACTGTTAATGCTTTATGTTATACGCATACCTTGTAATATAGTTTATAACATAGCTGGGGGAGGCTGGGTGTGCGAAAGGGTGCACGGGGGTGCTGGCAGGTGCCTGGGAGCTCCCCAGCTCGAAGTGGCTGAGTGGGAAAGACCTGAGCGTTGCAATGTGCTACAGCATGGCTGTGAGAAACCAGTATGACAGGCGTGTAAAGAGGGAAATGGTGATAATGTATCAGATGAGGTGTTTCCAGAAAAGGGATATATGGATGGACAAGTACTTACAAGACTTCATCTGAAATCCCGTGAAGTACTACATGACGCTGCTGACCGTGAGGCTTAGGTTTCCTTAGTTTATTCTGCCCCCGATATAAAAAAGCATGATTTAGTGTCCTGCTTGCTACCAAAGAGCTACTTAAGAACTTAACTTTGCAGTATAAGTGAGAAATAAAAGTAACAGAAACGCTTTGTTCACTGTTTTCCCCTCGGGCAGCAGGATACCAGGTATAATCTCATTACTACGCAAAGCAATCGCAGAGACCTGATCTTGACAGGCTGATCCTATTTCTCAGCCTTCAAAACTGTTACTATGTGACACTAATTAAGTGATAAACGAGTGGCATTAAGAAAGGGTGGGTTTTGTCTTGTGTTCTTTCATTTAAGATTATAGTTTTTGCTGCTGGGCTATGGCTTCAGCTTTGGGGCCAGCGGGGTAGTGCCACTTGAGATGAGGGATCCCTGGATCGCTCCCGGTCACCTCTCCAAAATTAGTTTTGCCAGCGTAGTGTCTGCACCCAAAACCTCACACTGGTACTGTAGCAAAATGAACAGCTCATGCAGAATAAGCAAATTCCTTGCCGGGTACACGGGCATGAGCCAGCATCCCGTTTAAATGGACACATCAAATGAATCTTATAGAGTGTGCTGTCTCTGAGTGCAGCATGACAGGCTCAGTGAAACATTTGTGCTTTTCACCAGAGCAGGGGGGCTCCAGGCACTGCCATGTGGGCTCGTGCATGCTGTTTGGATGTGCTGCCAGCCTCGATCCGAATTTCTGCAGCACTGCACAACAACAGCTGGTTGTCCTGCTCTGCCCTGAGCTGTTGAAGGAGTATCGAAACAGCTGCTGTACAAAGCCTTCCTGTAAAAACTGCCTAAGCCAGGCACACCTGGGCATTGGGACATGCCGCGACTTATATGTGCAGCAGGAGCTACAGAGAAACTCCCATTGCCTTTGAGGGCAAAAATCCTTAACTTCAGTCTCCTGGCTTTGAAAATGAGGCTGTTGCAAACATGGTCCGGGTGTGGGTGGGACCAGGGCTGTCGCTGGTGCCAGGTCCTTGCCCTGTTCAGCAGCGGGCAGCTCCCACGGCTAAAGGTTGACTGAAGTTGCCTGATGAAGCAGCGCGCTGAGGGTTTGACCGCAGCCTGTTTGACTGTAGGCACCGAGGTCTGTTTGGCTCATGGCTGGCTCACACCGTGGAAGAAGCCACACACAGAGACACCCCAAAGACAGTGGGTACTGCAGTGAACCCAGAGGCTGGAGCCAGCCACGGCGTTGTTCTCACATTTACGAGTAGAGCTGCTTTTTACAACTAGGTGGGAACTGTGAGAAAAAGAGCTCATGTTGGTAAATCGCCTACTTTTCCGTGCAACAAGCTGCCTCTTAAAGATGTGCCTTTGCGGGTGAGCTGAAGTTTGCATGTTCTTTGCAGCTGTGCAGTGGTTTGTTAGAGCTCATCGCTTCACCCAGCCAGAGGTGACTGTCACCACAGCTCTGCCTGCAGAGCTGGTCATGGCTGCGCTCCCCAGTCTTTCTCTGCCTGAAGCCATTGGGTCAGCGGGGACCTCCCTATAGAGAGAGGTGGCTCATCCCGAGTGTGTGGCTATGGGAGCTGGGGTGACCTCCATCCAGCACAGTGGGGCCACTGTATCGCTGTTCTGGCACTGGCTGATATCTTGTGAACCACAGAAGGCCATAAAGGCACGCAAACTGTTTCAAGGGCTAGAAGTAACTGCTGTTATTAAAGTTGTTCTTTTAATATTTGAACACATTTTAATGATGCTTTAAAAATGCTCTTTTCTCAATTAATATCTTTAAAAGGCACTTACACAAAGCTGCACAGGCGGCAAAGGGGCTATCAGGATGTGACTCTCATTCCCAGCTCACACAGCAAGAACAGTGCCTCTTTCCTCTGCTGCTATTTTTATGGATGTTGACTGCAGAACTGATGCCTGCTTAGTCTTTGATCTTAAAAAATACTTATGCAGAGGCTTTGTTTTAAACTTACAAATAGTTGTGCCCCTTTCTAGCTCGAAGCAGAGCTCCCATTGGTCCTGGAGTTCTATGGGAGCCCGTGTTGTGTCTGTGCATGCAGCTTACCTTGGTAAAATACCTGGTGCCCGAGTGGACGGTGCTTGAAATGGCAAGTTTTTGCCAGTGATATAGCAGTGGGTGGGTAGCACTTACAAAAATCCTGTAAAATACTTGCAAAAGCATTCTCGGTTATCAGAGCACTTGCTCCCTACAAGGCTTTAGCTTTAGCTGTTGTTGGGGTATTTTTCAAAGAAGAGTTTACAAATAAATTTCCCACAGTCTCATTATCACCCTGATGATCTGTTACTGTCTTGCTTCACTCAGTCCCACTGATGGTTGCATTAGGTGCACTTGCCAATTTATATAAGGTGAAGGTTCAGTGTGTATATGAATGCTTTACACTTGTCTTTTGACACACAGTATCTTATCAAATGGAGAAAGATTTGCCTTACAATGAATTACAGATTTGCTGATAATCAAGTGTTGTTTGCCTTAAGACAAGACAGGGCTGCAGGGGCCCCGCCAAGCCCTGCTGGTGTTTCAAAGGCTGGTGTTTCCAGAGGGAGGCACCTCACCAAGGAGGATGGTCAGAACTGCCTCCTGATTGAATTCAGGATTAATAACTCCTGCATGAGAAGTAGGACAGGATTTAATCTAAAGGAGGCTGTAGTTTGATTTATCGTGCGTTGCTGCTGAGAGAGGCTCTTTCCCTTCACCCGCTGTTTCTCCCTGAGCTGCCTGCTCCTGTCGGTCTCCTCCACTTACTGGCCCAGGAGAAGCCTGCTGGCTTGCACCTTGGAAGAAATCAAAAGCAAAGCAATGAAACAGGAACAAAAAGAAAGTGAGCAAAAAACGGAAATGAAAAGTTAACTTTTCTACTAGACCAGCTGGAGCAGCCAATGTTTGAAAAGGAGGGACTTCATGTGGTCAAATAAATACATTTAAGAAAGCATCTAAACCCCTTGCGAGCAGTGTGTGGTAAGCCAGGAGGCAGGTGCCAATGCGCCGGGTTTGGGCATTTCCTCTCCCATGTGTTTGTCCCTCTCTGCAGGAGCTGTGTCAGTGCAATGGCTGCAGAGCTGTATTGGGAAGTGAGTGGGTTTGCTTGGCCGGGCTGAGACGTGCATCCCCCCAGGCCTTCATCCCTTGCATCTACCAGCACAGCCCCTGCTGCAGTCTGGCCTGAGCAAAGGAGGCAAGAACCCTCCCAATGCCTTAAAAACAGGCCTATACAATAAAAGATGAGTAACACCAATAAGCTGGGCCTAGCCGTCTCCGTCCTTGGGGTTGCCATCCCCTAGCTCCAAACCTGCTTGAACCTCAGACTTCTCTAAAAGTCTTGTGCTTGTCATGGTAAAATTCATACCAAAGTTGTTACGTGTATAAAGTATATAAAAATAAGGTAGTTTGTTTCCTTGTCTCCCCAGGGGTTGGTGCTCTGGAAGATCTGCTCCCTTCCTTGTTTTACCGCTGGGGGTTGTATTAATTATGACTGGGGATTTGAGTGTTGGCTTTTGCTCCTGCAGGAAACATCCAGATTACCCCCTTGAGACAGGAATAAAATCACTTACCCGCCATAAAGGCTAACATAACATTTATAAAGTCAGAACTATAGTCTTTGAATATTTCATGAGTCTTTAGGCTCTGTCACACCCTGCTGTGGAAATGCTTGCCAACAGGCAAGTTTTCTTTCCAGCTCAGGTCAGCAGGTGGCTGGATTGCACGCCAGGGCAGGCTTCACTCTCCAGGTGCATTTCCATCCCATTTCCTTCTGCTAACTCCTGCAGCTTGCCTTTGCACACATGACTTGGATTCAACACATGGCTGTTGAATTTGAGCAGGAGCTTAGGTGTCTTCTGTAGCAGTTGCTTTCTTGCCAGAGAGCACCATTCTGCAACCGGACCCTGTTGCTGCGTGTTACTGCTGCATTGCTGCTGCTCGCGGGTTGGCTTCTGCCAGTGGGCACAGAGGCTTCTGCAGCGCCCCTGCCCCTTGTCTTCTGCTGGTTATTTCACTCACACGTGCAGGCTTCATCCATCCTGGAAGGTAAACCACCGGGCTGTGAGGCTGCTCGTTAGGGATTAAGGCGACTCTTTGAGGGCAGAAAGGGATGAATGTTCTAAAAATAAAGACCTTCATTTGTTAGCTGTCTGTGTTTGTGTCATAGTCAATGTGTGTGTTGGGTTTTTGCAAGCTTTCAATGTCAAATATTTACTAAGTCCTGTCAAAGTGCCACGATGGTGCTTTAATTAACTCCGCTACGTAGTCTGCACCCATCTTCTGCAGATGGTAGATGATCTTCTGTCTCGCAGGCAAGGTCTGAAATTTTGCTTTCTTTCATGTAACCTTATTTTGGATGAGTATATTTTAACTTTAAGTGCAGGAGCAAAATAACTGCAGGGTCCTCTGAAGGTCTGGTTACCTGAGCAGACCTAAGGATGTTCCTGCAAACCTAACAAAACAATAGGCCCGAACTCTTTTCTTTTTGCAATAGTGAGATATCTGGATATATTTTTTCAGATCTTGTTTAGCTACTCAGGCTGTCTTGATTAATGGAAAGGAAGCTTCCAGACTAAGCATAAGGCTTGGTTTGTCTGAGTTTGCAGAATATTCCTGTAAAACATCCCTAGGCTGGGATGCTGAGCAGAGGTGATGCTCTGGCTAAACCTTTGATTATTGTCCTAATTTGGTGTTACTCTTCTCTTGTGGTCCTGTTGAAAGTCACAGACTGATCTGACAAAACTGCATTTAAAGTCAACCTGACAAATTAGAGAACAACCTTTTATCTAATTATAGGGCAGACTGGATAAAGCAATCACCTCTGTGGGGTGTGTGTGACAACCATTTGTGGGTGATTATCTCTCTACTTTGCTTTAGCTGAACACCCCATCAATCTACAGCTTCTATTTTGGGAATTAGTGTTAGTGCAAAAGTGCCTGTAAGGCAAGAAAGGCTGGGTAGACGCGGCTGGGGGGTATCTCTCTACTTTGCTTTAGCTGAACACCCCATCAATCTACAGCTTCTATTTTGGGAATTAGTGTTAGTGCAAAAGTGCCTGTAAGGCAAGAAAGGCTGTGTAGACGCTGGCTGGTGGGGCAGTGGTGGCAGCAGTGGTTGGGTCTGATTCTGCCTCGTGGTGCAATTTCTTTTGGACTTTTGTGCAAGGCAAGATCCATGGTCTGATGTGAGAAATTATGTTGCACTGGAAACTGCTTATAAGTAGCATACAGTGAAGTCACGATTATTTATAAGCAGCCTATCACTTGTCCTCATAAATATCAATATTAACTGGTATTATGGGTAAATTCCAGTTGGGGTAACTCTGCCTGTACCCCAGCTAGAGGAGGGGCTGGGTGGCATTCTGAGATCAGGTACAAGTAATTAGAAGGTAAAGGATTAATCAACCTTGAGTACAAGGGCTGGGCGGGATCTATAATCGTGCATGAGTCAGATCTTCACATCACTCTGCTTGATGTGTCCCTTTGACAATATTGAATTGCTACAGCCAGTTTAATGGCCTGTATAAGCAAGTGTGTGATCTCGTTATAATTGTATTCTTGTTATTGACCTATAGAAGATCCGAACATGCCCATACTCACATCCTCACTCAGATATCAGGTGTGAATATTTGTGCTTATGGATTAAAAATACCTCTTTCTCTAAGTGTTACTGGAAAATTTATTGTTTCATTGACATACCTACTTGCTACAAGTCCTGTTCATTTGAATAGTCGTAAAGACAAAACAGGAGGAGGAGTGAATGCGAATCAAATCAGTATTGGTTTTGGATGAATGTTCACAAGTAGGTCTAGTTATTGAACAATTATTTCTTTCTTCTTAGCAAAGTGGCTCATCTATGAGATCTTGATTTATGATAGGCAAATGATTTATGATTTATGATTTATAGACAAATTTATGATTGGAGTGTTGGGATGGAGGGATACAGGCTCTTTAGGAAGGACAGGCAGGGGAGACGAGGAGCGGGTGTTGCCCTCTATGACAGCGACCAGCTGGAGTGCATGGAGCTCTGCCTGGGGATGGATGAGGAACAGACCAAGAGCTTATGGGCCAGAATTAAAGGGAAGGCAGGGACAGGTGACATTATGGTGGGGGTCTGCTATAGGCCACCTGACCAGGAAGACCGAGGTGATGAGGCCCTCTATAGACAGACAGGAGCAGCCTCACACTCACAAGCCCTGGTCCTCATGGGGGACTTCAACCACCCCAACATCTGTTGGAGGGATGGTAGGACTTAAACAATGGTAGGGCATAAACAATCTGGGAGGTTCCTGGAATGCGGCAATGATAACTTCCTTCTCCAAGTGGTAGAGGAGCCAACAAGAAGGGG
>NW_008794154.1:1080964-1099377 GCF_000699145.1 Aptenodytes forsteri | reverse complement strand
ACAGGACAAGGGGGAATGGCTTTAAACTAAAGGGGGGTAGATGTAGACTAGATGTAAGGAAGAAATTTTTTACGCTGAGGGTGGTGAAACACTGGCACAGGTTGCCCAGAGAGGTGGTGGATGCCCCATCCCTGGAAACATTCAAGGTCAGGCTGGACGGGGCTCTGAGCAACCTGATCTAGTTGAAGATATCCCTGCCTATGGCAGGGGGGTTGGACTAGATGACCTTTAAAGGTCCCTTCCAACCCAAACTAGTCTATGATTCTATGATTCTAAAGCTGCTGTAAGTTTCAACCAGGGATGTTCATACCTCCAAGATACAAGCCATTCCTCTTCCCACATCTGCTGGATAACTTGCACTATTACCTAACTTCATCCAGTGGGTAGGCAGCAACCTACGGCTGTGGTAGTGAATGTGTGGTTTGCTCCTAGAACTGCTTCTTAAGTGTTTTAGAGAAAAATGAAGTTGCTTTGGGAGTTTAAAGTTTTCCTCTAGAGAAGGCAGCTGTGTTTTGTGGTGATCTGGAAGGAATCACTCATTGAACGGCAGTTCCAGCCAGTTTTGCAGCTCCACTGGGTTGCACCCAGTTGCTGGAGAAGGCTTTCGCCTTCATTTTAAAAACACGCAATTCGATTCATTATCTGTTTCATCTCCTCATGCTCTTTTGCAATGCTATATGAGTACAGCCAGCCTTGTGATTAATCCTACTCATTCTGAGACCATTTTGCCAGGGGAAATTTTCTTAAAATGAGCAATTCTTTATTCTTAGCAAGAGTTTGGTTTTTTGTTTGTTTTCTCCTGTATACTTTGACCATACAGATTCAGCCTTTATTACTGCTCTCAATGGAAACAAGTTTGAAAAGTGTAGGTCTCACAGATACCTGATTTTTTATGTTTTATCTATTAATCACATACACTCAGTGTTCAAAAATTCCATTTTTGTCTAGAAGCTGTTGGTGAGTTATTCTGGGAAAATGTTTGTTGTCTCCTGTTGTGCTTGTCCTGGATGGAGCAGGATGCTCAGGATGCAGAGCATGATGTCTGAGATCTGTGGAGGTGATTAAGGCTTAGCGCCGGGATGCTTGTGCTTCATCTTTGGATGGCGTGGGCTGTAAAACCATCCTGGGCAGGGCTGTTGGGAGCACTTGGAGTGCCCTCTTGTGATGAGCCTCTGGCTGAAGCAGCAGTTCTCTACATTTTCTGAAACCTCTTGTATTATCCTTCTCCATCCCACCTTCTGCCCCGTCATCCCTGTTTCTTGACAGCTGCACCTGCCAACGTGGAAACTCTCTTCTTTGTCTTTCAGCTCTGCTTGTAAAAATATGCTACATTTCAGCATGAGGTCTGCATATGGCAAAGCTTGTCACTGCATTTGGAGTCCAACCCGGGCTCTGCTGCCTCCTTGCAAACACCAGCTACTGCCGTAGAAATCCTTCCCACTGAGGCACGTTTTGCTCTTTCTCCCTTTTCAAGGCCTGCTGTAAGAGATGGAAAGGAAGTTAGTCTGCTCCTGCCCTAATCAGAAGATCTGAAAAATACAATGTATTTTATAATTTATTTATAATTTTTTATTATTATACATTCCCCTATATTATTCATTTGGAGATACTTTTGCTGCCTTTGCTGCTGCAGGGTGAGGTGCAGAGTAGGTGGAGAGGTTTGTGCAGTCGCTCCTCTCAGGGGATCTTCAGGGGAAATTAGGATAAATGTGTGTGGGAGAAAGATGGGTGGTGCTTTGGTGGGTGGGAGTGTAACCCTGTAGAGCATGAGATACTCCTACTTACGAAAGTCCTGTAACAGAGCTGTGGCAGAGCCAGAAGATGCTCTTCCAGCCCCACACTGGCAACTGCAGCCACCACACAGGAGACCACAGGTGGTTACGCTTTTTGGGAGATGCAAACCTTATGTGCATCTCTCTGCCTCTGCAGCTTATCTCTGAGCGTGCTGAGGTGTGAAATGAGCCCAAATCACGATGTTCTTCTCACACTGCCTCTCGCCTGTTGTTAAATGGGGAGTTGTGTTTCTAGGATAGTTAATTTTCACCTTGCATGGGTATTAGGCATCTGTTCCAAAGAAATCAGTGGGAATCTTTCCTCTGTCTTTGGTGTTGATCCAAAGTCCCTTGCATTTAGTTTGTATGTCAGAAAAAACAATTCTCTCCCTCCCTGTTGCTTTTTAATTTTGTAAATACTATAAACTCCCAACAATTTTTGGGTCCAGCACACACACAGACAATTTTGTTCCCAAATGTTTTGCTTCCTATCAGGATTTCAAGGTTGCAGCACGTGACTCTCTAAAACACCGTGACTTTAAGTTCTGTAACCTTGCTTTATTACAAAACATATATTTACCAGAACAAAGAAGAATTTGGGTTAAAGGAAAGTAGATATTTCCATTTCCTTATTTCTGAGGGGTGTTGCAACACCTCCCGCTGTAAAATAACCTGCAAAGGAGTCTGCGTCACTGCGTGTCAACATTGTGCCACAGAGGAGCAGGACAAGATTCTCTGCTGAATAAAATTTGCTGTTGTGGAGATCTATAAGCCCCTTGTCTCATAAGATGCTTATTAACTTGGGTAGTTTCAGGCTGACGGGATTTCACGGTATTAAAATAGATAATGATTGCAGTGTTTATTATGGAATAATAAGCGTAGGACAAAAGCTTTTGCTAATGCAAAGCACTTTGCCTTGGACAGGCTGTGTCTGACAGTGAGACATTGCCATCTCTTGGACAGGTGCTGCCTGAACATAGACCTTGTTTAAAACCTACAATAATTAAAAGCCCACTAGTGTAGCTGAGGACTAGGAAAGGGCTGAGTCTATCACTGAGTCCAGTATCCTGGTATTTTAGTTGATGCTATTCATATGTATACATCTTAATACTGGCAAGGGCACAATCTGACTCAGAAATCAGAAACACGGTTTGTTATCTCTTTGTGTAAAAACGGTTGTAGTTACCAGGTTGATGTCCCTTAAATATTACAAGCTGTGAGTCACTTCTTCTCAAATTATGAGACTGGAAAAGTTTAAATATAATTACATTTGGGATTATTGTAATTTACCTCCTAGAGTCGGAGCCCTTTTAACACAAGGCTCAGAACTGACTTTTTAAAATGAAATCTGCAATTTTCTGCAATCACAGGGTTTCAAGAGATTAAGCTTTAAGAGTACTAAATATCCTAAGTCTCATGGCAAAACTACAACGACTGGCAGTATTGGTGCCTGACTTGCTTCTTGATACTGCATCTCCTTTTGTAAAAAGAAGGTGCGTAGGCATAAGCTCCTGATTTTAATTAAATTCTGTCTTTCAGAAGGGAAAGCGGCAGGTATATGGAGCTAGAGAGACCCTCTGTGAAATAATTAGAGGAAAACTGACAATATTTGGCTTAATCCACAGTGTTGGCATAAAAGTTCTTAGAAAACAACACCTGCCCTTTGCTGATTAATAGGTAGCTGCTGTGTTAGTGATCCCAGCATACACCTTTGGTAAATGTTGCCTGTTCTAATAGTAAAAAAACTTCCTGAAACTTGGCAGCCAGCCAAGTCAATTTTATTTGTCTGTGGAACTTTATGGGATATTTATATATATGAGAATAATTGCACCTGATCCAAGTACAACAGCAGCTGTATGGCCAAATCTTTCCCGATTTGTTAAAAAAAAAAAAAAAAAAATGTTGAATATTAAACACCTGCCCTTTGCTGATTAATAGGTAGCTGCTGTGTTAGTGATCCCAGCATACACCTTTGGTAAATGTTGCCTGTTCTAATAGTAAAAAAACTTCCTGAAACTTGGCAGCCAGCCAAGTCAATTTTATTTGTCTGTGGAACTTTATGGGATATTTATATATATGAGAATAATTGCACCTGATCCAAGTACAACAGCAGCTGTATGGCCAAATCTTTCTCGATTTGTTAAAAAAAAAAAAAAAAAAGTTGAATATTAGAATATGAATTTTTAAACAGTGGTGGTTCACAATTTTTGACCAAGTTTTGAACTTTAGGTATTTGGCCTCTATGGGCCTGTAGGGTCTGTGCAAAGAAAAAGTGAGAAATTGCCTGTTTCCTGAAAGAGCCCCAAATACTAATGCCTGCGCTGCATCTGTAGAGCTGCCAAGTCTGGTGTTGGAGGGAGGGTGATACAGGGGTGTGCGCTGGAAGGAGAAGGTGTTGTTGGCATGATGGGATGTACCCCTAAAAACTTTGGGGAAGGCAGATATGTGGGCTGAGTGAGACAACAGGCAAATGAGGCAGTACAACCAAGGGTACAAAGAATTAGAGACAATAGAAAAAATTATGGTACATTTTTTATTCTTTGAGTTCAACAATATGCAATAGGAAAATTTCCTAGAAATACTCCCATTTATACATATATGCATGTATATATATATATAAAACCACACATACTACAGTGCTTAGATGTAGAAACTCCTCTGCTTAGAGTGGTTCAAGCAGTCTGTTGACTCCTCCAGTGCATCTTTCTCCAGGTGCGCTGTTGCCAACTCACCGATCCTCTCTCCTCCTTACTTTAGCTCCATAAATGCACTTTGGTTTCTGCATTGCACCCACCAGAAGCTAGAAAGGGCCCTCGCCTCTTTAAATTGTTCAGAAAATCCAGTTAAAGCTGGATGTTCATATAAAATCACTCTGACCTTTCATCTCCTTGCCATGATATTATCCAAAATACAATTTTATAGTCCCCAGTGTGAGTAGTTTTAAAAGTTAAATTACAGCTCATGACTGTTTCTAGAGGTGACTGTGATTTCTACCAGATTATTCACAGGCAAATATTTAGCCTGAGAGAAACAGATATTTTGAATCAGTTAGGTATCTATTTAAACGTAATTAATTATAAATCTGGATACATAAAACTGCTGGTTTGTAATATGCTATAGGCATGATGTACTTCCTTTGGGATTATTTTGATTTCAAAATAATTAAATACTGGGATATCCATCATGAAGTGTCGAGTGGCCACTTTAAGCTGCAGAATTTGCTCATGAAGGAACACAAAGGCAGCACATTACCTCATAGGTAGTAGGCACTGGGTCTATCTATCTCATGGGTTTCATATATTAAACATGAAAAAGGAGATTTCAACCAGAAAATATAATTTCCAGGAAGCTGCAATAAAGTAGCTGTTGCTCTATGTGTCCTGCAAATAGTGACAGTGGAGATCTTTTTGTGCTTCTTTAAGGACTGTACAATATATGCAGTTTTTCGTCTTTATTTTAGCATCTAATCCTGTGAATACAACAATCTCCATATTTGTGGATGGGAAAGAAGTTTCTGCATTGGTAGATATTCTTCAGGAGAGCTACTTGCCCTGCATTATGACTGTGTATCACTTCTCTACTTCTTTTATAAGCAATCATTTTGCTGGGAAAGCTCTTGCTCGTGGTGCATTCAGCCAGTTCCCATCGATATCAGTAGCAGTGGGGGACAGGGACCAGGAACAGGGGACCTGCCACGGGCACCCGCTGTCCCTGCTGACCCAGGCTGGGGACACAAGCCACCAAAATCGTCCCAGAGGATGACACTCAGGGGGCTCCTGGGCTGCTTTGACATCCTCAGGTGCACCATGTGGGCAGCGGAGAGGCTGACAACCCTCGCCCCAAAGGGACAAGCTGCTATCACCAACCAGCCTGGGACTTCAGAGCCCCCCCAGCAAATATCATCTTCCCTGAAAGATGGTACTGGAGACAGGGAGGGAAACAATCCCACCACTTGCTATTAGCAAAGGCACGGCTATTGAGGACTATTTTGTTTCTTAAACACACTGAAGGAAAACAGCAGTACACCAGAAAAGCAGGGTTTCTGTGACATCCCTGAGCCCGACACACAAAGGGAGACCAGGGTGAAAAAGGGGAGCCAGGTAATTTTATCACTTTCTGCCTTTGGCCATCTAGAGTTTCCAGACAAGCACAATGAACGTGTTTCTTAGTCAAGACCAGAGGCATCTGTAGGTCCTGACAAAGGAGATCTGTGCCCTGGAGCAGGACTTGGAGTGGGGCCGCACTCTGCTCCCCGCTGCAGTGGTACGATGCATGTGGGACTGCATTTGTTTGCAGGGCCATTTTACACTACTAAAAGGGCTTCAAAAATTGGCACCAGCGTAGTTCAGCCCGACGAGCTACAATAACTCATGTGCTGTAATTCTGGTCTCTCACATAAATAAGTACATGTTACTGGTATTTTAAATATGCATTTAGGGACTCTTAGAGTGATTGACTCAATAGAATGTAATAGGTATCATGAAGTTCTTATAGTCCTTAAATAACTCCCTAAATGCTTATTTATGTGAAATGGTAGCTTTTGGATCCTTCTAGCCATTATACTTTAAAGTGCCATAAATCTCTATTTAGGTCTAACTGCACTGCCATCCTGCAGACTTAGGAAATTTAAAACAACGTATGGCGTAGGGTTTGTGGGATATACCGGCATAGACTGATACAGGTTTTTTTTCTGATCTTATTTTCCCCTTGATGTCTGAATCTTAATAACACTAAATGCAATTATACTGATTTTACATGGAGATTATTTTATTCCTTTGCATCCAATGAAAATCCCTATGGCGGTATTTTTTTGAAGTCAAGCATTTTAAGATCCTGCATGAGTAGTAGCTCCTTTTTCTACATAAGTGACTTGTTTAATATTTACACCACACAGTATTTAAAGTTCTCATCACAAATGAAAGCCACCCAAAATTTTAAGCTGAAAACAGAACAACTATAGAGACAAATTCCAAAGATTTTTTTTTTTCATTTTTAGGTTTTGTCTCAAGCATTTAGTTCATAATTCTTTCTTTTGCAAAAAATGCAAACTAGCATCCCAAACGCTGTGCACATGAACACACCACACATGACCTGCCAGCTTCCACAATGGCTGCAGTGTCCCCACAGTGGGCTGTTCTCTATGGCATCTGAATAGCAACATCCCCAGATGGAAAAAGATTTTGATCTTTTATATTTTTCTTGCTTTGTTGTGGTGTTTTTACACCACTTACAGCTTAGTTCTCAGTAGTCATATGTTGCATAGAAAAATTTGACATTATTTAGGTGAACATGTAATTTGATGACCAGTGAAAGCTCTCCTGCAGAGCTGTATTCTGTCTATTCTGCCATGTTGTTCTTAGTAAAGGGAATTTAACCATTTTTTCTCTTTTGTGAGTAAACCAGGTTACATTGGGAAGAGAGGAATACAAGGACACCCAGGAGGACCTGGACAGCGAGGACCAAAGGGAGAAGAGTAATCAGGTGCTCAGTGGTGAAGCAGGACTTCCTTCTTGGAGGGGACAAACTGGTCCTAGAAGACTACTGGGAACTGCAGGCTACAAGGGGCAACTGGGTCCCAGAGGTGACACAGGACTGAGAAGTAACTGGGGAGAAAAGGGGTCCAAGGGGGACAGAGGAGAAATGGGTGGGAAGGGCTGGAAGGGACACATGGGGTCAGCTGGTGTCTGATGATTGTTGGGGCCCCAAGGAGACCCTGAAGTCCCTGGAAAAAGGGGTCAGCCTGGAAAACATGGGCTGGCTGGATTTCCAGGTTGAAAAAGAAAGAAAAGACAGAAGGAAAACGGGGGAGAAAATGAAATTGTAGCTTTTTCAGTGGGTCTTAAAAAAAAACAAACACAGCTTTCTGCTTTTTTTTCACTCAGCAAGGGTGAATTCCTGCTGTCCATTTAGTGCTGCCTCTAAGTGACATTTAGGAGGCTACGGTATACTGAGTATGTAAGAGAAGAGAAAAAAGTTTGTAACTTGACTTGATTAATTTATCTATTGTACTGTCTTATATGGAAATATTCCCTCCTCTAATTAACAACATAGCAGAAAATTTTCATTTCAGTCTGTTTTCTGTTTAGTTCAATTGTTTTGTGATAATGAATAAAGGAAACCAGAACACATTTCAATTTTTCAGAAAATAAAATTAATGGCGGGGGAGAGGAGGGCTTCTTCCAGGAGGTCTGCTAAATTGTTGTGGGAAATCTTGTGAGAGGTGTTAATTGTTTTTTCACACAGAAATGTTTATTTCCTTTTAACTCTTTTTACCCAGCTTGAATGTAATTTAATTCCATTTTTACCCACTTCCTATTCCATGTGAATATTCTCTTTTCCAGTTTGCCTTCTTGATACTTGGGCATTAAGATTTTAAATTGCCTATTATTACAAACCTAGCTTATTGTCTGTGCTGTTTGGGTTTTCACTGTTTCCTCCTTTATTATATTTCCAAACCAGATTTTTTCAGTTTATCAGTCTACCTTGTATCTGCAGGTCTAAATTTTCTATTTTCCTTTGCAAACAATTGGAAGTGGAACCCTCTGGTTCCACTTTTTGGTGCTTTTTGAATCTCCTTTGCTGATCTCATTTAAGAAATACTCCATTAATTTAATACAAAATATATTTACACAGTTTACCGTGTCCCTCTGTGTTTCGGAATGGCAGCCAAGGAGAGGATCCTGCAAGTACAAGGTGGCTGTGGCCGCATCCAGGTTCAGGACCCCGCTGTGTCCCAGGAGGAGCATCAGGCTGCAGAGGAGGGGAGAGGTGAGGGTCTCTGGTGAAATCCTTCCTTTCCTCCCCATCTCTGATAATGATGGGGAGCCGACATTAAGGTTGCAAGGATTAGTGGTCGCAAGGATGCTGCTTCCTTGGGGAATTGCTTTATGCTGGTTAAAGTTTCTTCCAGGAAGCACTGGCTTTTGTGGGTTTGCTTTTGCCAAGCCCCAGGAGGAGCTTTTAGTGACCCAGCAATTATGAGAAGATCCCAGCCCTTCCTATCCATGGCTGGTGGACGTGCCGGTAGAAATCAGTAGCATGGACACAGCTTTTTTTTACTTAGCCTTGCAAATCTCAATCAAAAACAGTTATCTGCAAATATGCAAGGCTAGGAGTGTGTTTGAAATGTACTTTGAATTTTAATGGCCCACATGCATCATTTATAATAGTAAAATGTAGACCCAGATCCCCTGAATAAACAGAGTGATTAATCTAGTGCTAAATCTTAATTTACGCTCTCAACCCATGAGTTTTCCAAACTGCTTCAGGAAGTCAATAAGCACTGTATAATTTAAAAACCTGTGGTTGTCACATAATCTAATAATACTATTCCAGACTGCTACTGTTCAAGCTATTCAGGAAAATGCACTAACCCGGGAGTAAAACTGTGTTTCTTGCTTTAGCTTTAGTGTGCAGCAAATATGGCATTAAATTGAAGTCTGTGAAAGAATAGCTTTGGTGAATATGGAGGCAATACTGTAAAATGCAGTAATCTTGGTTAAAAATGGTTAATCTTCCCCTGTTGAATAACTTCTGTTGCTAATGAAAAGTCCTGAGTTAAAAGCAAAAAGTAAAAAGACCAAAATAAGGATTTTATTATAATTGATTTGATTGCCTTTTATCTTCAATTTATGTGTCCATGGTCTTGTCAGAAATATAACTGCTGAAGTCACAATTATTTTTAACTTCAGTTTATAACATTGAGTCCAATTATAGTATTGAAAAGGGTTATTAATTTTTAAAAAAGAACTGTTTGAATTCAGGATCCAGCTCTGTTTTCAGCAGTACGAATGAGCATCAGTGAGTGCTGGTGCAGGTTCCATTGCAGGATCTGTGACAAGCCCATGTCCTACATGGGGTTAGAGCATCTCGCTTGAAAACTCCTAATTGTTTTCTTTGGAATAGCCTAAAAAGCTGGTGAATCAATCTAGTCTGGTATGCGTAGTAATAGACTTGCCTTAATCAACTTTTTATTGCTGAAAGCTGTAGACTATTGTGCAGGAAAAGGTGGTTGCAAATAAATCATGGAGGATTACAATTCTGTTCACTTACATTAAAGGAGAATTGATTGTTTTCTCCAGTCTGCCTGAAACAAGCAGCCTTTCTTGTCTGGCAGCTGAACTTTGAGTGTACTTGTATGTAGTAAATTCAGAGTGATTGAATGAGGCGGTTTCCTTGCTCATATTTCACCAAGACAAGGCAATGAAAGGCAACCTCACATTCCTGCGTTTCATACTGCACTCTGAACTGGGTTGGGAAATCTAAGAATAAATGCTGGCCCATTTTAATGTCACCGGGGAAGGAAATGAGTGCTGTGATTGCTGGGAAAGAGCAAGGAAAATCAATTAGCCCATGAAATCTGGAGAGGTTATCAGTTCCAATAAGAACAACATTGTCGCAACCCTCCCGGGGGAGATTTGTCCCAGGGGGACAAAACCCTGCCCCGGCTACCCTGCTCTGCACTGGAAGTGGAGGGAGCAGAAAGCATTCATTTGCTCCATCTCTGTATTTACCTGGGACAGCCTGGATTTGAGGCTGAATTCCCATTTCAGTGCATTTCCATGCAGGCACGTGCACACATGCACTCATGATCGCATACAGCTATTTCTGTAATTTCTCTTTTACCCTTTCTAAACTCCCACTGCAAGGAAGGGAGTGAGATGCCAAACTCTGCACACTAAATACCAAGAGAGAAACCTGGACCCTGCTGAAGCAAATGGACAAATTCACACTGAGTCTGATGGTACTAAAACATGATGCTGTGTGTTGAAAGAGGAGTGTCCCTAAAGCCCCAAAAACTGGTGTTGGGGGAAAAGCCAAAAAAGTCCCATGTGAAGAGCAGCGTCCCAGCCTGGGGAAAGCATTTGAATTTCCTCAGATTTCAGTGTCACCTTGCTCCTTTCAGGGGACTTTGCCAATTCCCCCTTCTCCCCGCACTGTGCAGGCTCTCATTGGCCACGGGAATACCTGTTACACAAATAAAACTGATTCTCTCTGAAAATAAGATTGCCTTTTTCAAAGTGCTGTTGAGGGGGGGTCGTCCTGGGAGCAGGACCATTTATAAGGTAGGAGATAGCACGCACTGGTCGTTTAGTCTTCAGGCGGGATATTTGCAATGAAGTAGAATTTAAGACATAGTGGCAATATAATTTGTCTCAAGAAAAGTTACTGTCTGTAATGAATGTATAGCTGCATGAGGACTAGTGTTTTTCCTCCCCTGAATAAGAACTTGAAATAATTAAATAACAGAAAGTGCAATCATCTCCCTGATATTTGAAGCTGGGAGATTGGGGTTAAATACCTCTTGTGAACTGGAATATCTAAATACTGTAATTTGAGGGACCAAACAAAAGAACAAGTGTATTATTACAATGTTATTATGAAACACATGCTAAAAATTAGTAGAAATTTAGATCCAATTAAATATAGATGTACTGAATGAGGTGTCACTGCAGCAAAGTTTAATTCTTCATATTTTGTGTCCACTGTGAATCATAATCTTTCCTAGTGGGGGGATTCAAATGAATGATTTTAGAATCAGTGGTGGTGAGTTAATGTAATGAAAAAGTCAAAAATTTCAGTTTCATTAAAATGCATTTATATATTTAGGAATAATCATTTTAGGAACAGACTTGCCCATTATAATGAAAATCTGTTTAATGATTCCTTGCTCTGAGCAATTTATTTTCTAAACAGACTGGTAAGGTATAGTTTTTTTATTAATTAATTATGTTTTTCCAGTATTTGATGGCAATCCATCAATCTGGCTATGTAACTGGAGAGTGTCTGGTTTTAGAGCTTGTTGCAGAAGTGGTTTGTGACAGTAAAACAAAGAAACGGGAAGTTATGGGTTTATTTAGTTATCTCCAGCAGTAGCAAAACACTCCCGCATGAGTATATTCTTCAAAAGGAGAATTTGGTGCTTTTTTTCTCTTCCTAGACAGCAGATGACCCTCCTTCTCTGTGACTGCGGCTGCTTCCCTGCTGCTGGCTGTAAGGTCTGGCTCCTCTCTGCCTGCCTGCGCTGAGTGCTGCCCTCCCGTGCCAACCATCCCGACGTTAATCTCTTCATGGTAAGGTTGGCAGGGGCTGCTTGGGAGCAAATACAGGCCTATGACAAAAATCAGTGCCCAGTATCCTGTCCTAATGCGACACACGCATGGAGAAGGGATAATTTATCCTTTACTGGAGCCAATGGAGTGAAGAATGGGTTGAACAGCAGCAGTGGGCAACAGTGATCACTGGGGATTTTGTCTGGCTAGTCAATTTTCCATTAAATGATTTGTTTTTGTGTGAAAATGGAAAAACTCATGACCCTTTCCTCTAAAACTGAATTCTTGAAGATGGAAAGATTATAGTCCAGCCCCCAAATACCTGACTTTGAGTCAGACCTCCTTTTGCCCTCTGGATGGCAAGGATGGTCAGCGTTTCTCCTGGTGACTTTTTCATGTAATGAAGTGCCTTAGCTGCTAAGGAAGGTTAGATTACAGGTTCAGCAAGAAAGGGAGTCTGTTCCGTTTGTATTTACAGGTCGGTACACTGGTTTAAAAAAGAAACAAAGATGCTTTATATGACAAAGTCATCTGAGAGGCGTCATCTGTCCTATAAGAAAAAATGTGTGCTTACTTTGTTCTTTCTTCCTGGTTCAGCTAAATCAACACTTTAAAAATGAAAAGAATGGACCTGAAAGTTTACACTGAAAGAATATGCAAGTCCAGAAAATCAGTCAGTAACAAAGAAAAAATTGACATAAAAATTTTGGAATACTTGATGTTTCATTTTGTTTCCATTTATTCTTTTAGAGCAAACCTTTTTATAATGTGCAGTTGTGTTGGACTCTGAAATCATTACTGAATTATTCCTAATCATACACTTGGAAGAAAGACATCATGTGTCCCAGTGATCATATAACTCTCAGTCAGCCCCTTGAACTTCTATTGATACCCGTGGGAGTACTTCCAACCACAGAGAATAGGAGCGGCCAAATGACAAGTGCTCTGTAAGGCAATGGTCAATAGGGGTGAGCAGGCAGGAGGTTTTGCTAATTTTGCTTTACTTTCCCCATAAAAAGTGAGGCTTTGTAACGTAGTCCTCCAGGCAGATGCCCACATGTGCCTGACACTACTCCTGCAGGTTTTCTGGCTTTGCGGGGAACATGCGAATGCAAGGGGTGTTGTGCAACAATTTTTTATTGCGTTCATCTTTTCCTACAGCTGCCAACATGTGGAGCGCACGGGGGCCCATCTCGGTGTTTGTGATGCTGGTTGTTGCTGCCGTGCATGCGGGAGTGAAGGTTACCCCAGCTGTGAAGTACATGAAGACGAAGCCCTTACAGCTCACGGGTGACGGTGCCTCTCACACCCCCCTCACCCCCCTTGCGGGGAAAAGCCCGTTCCCGGCAGCACCAGGCAGAGCCGAATTACCCACCCCGAGCCCCATGGCCCGAGGGGCCACCACACTCTTCCCCTTCGAGAACTATACACTCGACACAGCCGATTTCTTCTTCAACTGCTGTGACTGCTGCCCGCCTGCCGTGGGGCCCTGGGGGCAGCCGGGGGAGCAGGGACCCCCAGGTACAGTGATGCCTGTCTCGCGAGTCTCAGCTAAAGCCCATAAACCGTATCAAGGAGTCTCCTGCTTTTCCTTCAAGAAATGAATCAGCAGGACTTGTGCAGCAAATGCCAAATGTGATTATACCTCGTGTAAAGCCAGAGCAAAAAAGTGCACGCCAGCCACATCCCAGATGTTACAAAACACCGATATGAGTGGGAAAGCCCCAAAAAGGAGCTTCCTCCCCATGGCCCTCACTTTGAGGACCACACTGGCATGGGAGTGCATGCAGAGTTGGCCCCATACCACATCGCTGCTGGCGGGTGCCCCATGTGGCCACACTCTTCAATTCTCTGTCCCTGTATCTGATCCCCTGGGAGTCACAGATTTACTTTCACATATGCTTCAACCATGGTTTTATGACCCTCAAAACTACCTGCAAGCAGTTTTGTACCTTTGCTGAAGGTTTATGATAAAAGCCCCTTTTTCTTGGATAATTTTTCCCCTTGGAAAAGAGGAAGTTAAATACAAAAATAATTTTGGGTTCAAATTTTAAAATAATTATTTGCTCTCAGAAGAGGCAGCTCCGTATAGAGCACCTGAATATTTTATAAGACATACTTTGTCTCTTTTTTCTACTGCTAAAATACATATCTATAGAGCGCCTAATTCTAATACCGCTATAATGAATAGTGCATTAGTCTGCAAATGTTCACTTTAATAGCACTAATATTGGAGATGGAAACTATTCATCTGAGGAAAGGTGGTAAAATCATGATATAATTTTCTTTTAATACAATGTACTTGAGGGATTTTCACTTCCCATAGCTTGGGCGGGATTGGCTAATAGAAATTATAGTGGTTGCAGAGGGAGTTTGCACTCATACATCTCTTGAGTGTTGATGGAAAAGTCCTTATGTCAAATGGGTTGTGTTGTGATGATTGAAGCTGCCATAGTCTGCTCCCAGACGTGCACTGGGAGTCTCTAGATTCCCAAGTGGATGAAAAAGTAAAAAAAGATTGAAGCCAGCTTGCTTGCCTTTCAACCTATCCTTTATGCAGTATGGAGCTGTCTGCCAGGTTCCACTTTTATATTTGCAGACTTAATTCTTTTTAAAGAGAGGGGCAATTACGAAGCTATGGGAGCTCCTTAGATGCGCTCAAATATTAAAGACAGATTACTTCTGATGTTTTATGAATGTCTGAGCTCCTGTGGCTCAAGGGCAGCTGGAAGTTCGTTTTAAAAAATCTTTAACTACAGCCACGAGTGAAATGCAAAACTACAAGATTTGGGGATTGCAGTAGCTGAAAGGCAAAGGTTGGGGAGCTGCATGCCTGACCAGGGGACCTGTGAGCACGCACCCAGCTAATCTCAGCACGAGCAGTGCGGCGTTGCCCCTACCACCCCTCACCTTTCACCCTGCTGTAGGGTTTCAGCTGCAGTGTCTGCAACGCATAGGGGAGCAGGGCTCAGGCCAAACCCATCTGTCTCACATCTTCTTTGCATTGGTTGTGTGATGCCAAATAGTCAGCTCTTCCCAGGGTGATGGAAACAGAGTTTGCCTTACATGCATCCCTTGATGCCATGTTGCCTAGCTATTATTGTGAATTTTCTTTATAAACTTAAACCTTTGAATTATTAAGATAATTTTCTTGATGTGATTACGTTACAGGTCCCAAGGGGGAGAAGGGAGATGCTGGTCTGCAAGGTCTGCCGGGAACTGCAGGTCCTCAAGGTCCAAAAGGTTCTAAAGGAGAAAGAGGTAAAGCAGACTAACAGCTCATTTTGAAAACAGATGCCGTTGTCCTCATTGAATGCCACAAAATTACAGGAAAAAATATTTTTCAAAGGAAACGGAGTATGCTGATATGGATTGACACCTTGCGAGATTTAGCTGGCATTACTGCAGGGACAATAACTCAGATGGTAGTAGTGTATGTGCAGGTGGTATAGGAACAGCTGCTCATAAAGATCTCACTTGAAACTCCTTGTTCTGAATGGGCATTTAAAAACTGAGTTCAATTTGCTTTGGATTAGGGACATAAGTAGGAAAAAACACCATGGAAGCTACACGCAGGTGTAGAAGCTGCATTTCAATTTAAGTATATCTCAGGCAAAATGACTTCAGCTAAGATGGAGAGCAATTATTATCCATCAGTAGTAACTGAAAGGAAACCCTGCCCTTCATTTCAGGCTCGGAGCAGTTCTGTCCTGCTGCCACACACCACTGGTAGGATCCTGCGGCTGCCTTTGGTCGCGGAGAAGCACACAGCAAAGCTGATAATGGGGGTAATCAGCAGCAGCATGCTGCGCAGTTCAGTCAGTGCGGTCTCTTAGGCTTTGATTCACTTCTTGAACAAGACTTTTGGCAATCATGGAGTGAGAAATGCAGAGCTGTCATCTTCTCCATCTTGCCATTAAACAGCAGCAACTGCCTCCCAACAAGACACTGATTAGAGTCAGAAATCCAACATTTGGGTGAGATGCAGTTGTCTGCGTGATGGTGCTTGGTGCTGTGAGATTCAGCTGAGGTTTCTGAAGGCATTTCTTGAAAACACACATTGCTCATCTCTGTTTTATTAATGAAGTGAGGGACACATGCAAAATGGTACCAGTCATCTTCAGTGCAATGATTGCTGTGCTGCAGACAACATCACTAACAGTATATTAATGGTGAACTGTCCTAGGAGGCAAGGGGGAGCAAGGCGAACGAGGAGTAAGTGGAAACCCTGGTTATCCAGGCAAACCTGGGCTGCAAGGTACGTAACACGGGCTGGGAAAGCTAGGAATATTGCACTGACCTTTCCCTTTGCTGTTGGTGATGCCCCTCCCTCTCCAAAGCAATCCAATACTAATGTTTTTAATCTTTTTTTTCCCCCCACTTTGCCCTATTCCTAGGTGAAGCTGGAGTAAAAGGCAATAAGGGCAACTATGGCTTCCCTGGACTAAAGGGACAAAAGGGGTCCAAAGGGGACACTTGTGAGAACGGGACCAAAGGAGACAAGGGAGATAGAGGGGATGCTGGAGACCCGGGAGTGGATGGAGAACGGGGTGACAAAGGGGAAAAGGGAGACACAGGGGAGAAGGGGTACTGCGGGGAGCCAGGGGGGAGAGGTGCGAAGGGAGAAAGAGGGGAAGGGGGGACAAAAGGAGAAAAAGGGAGCAAAGGGGAGATGGGGGTTGAGGGTATTCAGGGGGTGGACGGAAAACAGGGAGAAAAGGGCGAGCAAGGAAGTAAGGGTGAAAAAGGGGACCTGGGACCTGCTGGTGTGACGGGACCTTCTGGGCCCAAGGGGGTCGCCGGCAGCAAGGGGGGCCGAGGGGCCCCGGGAAAGAAAGGCTCCCGTGGGGCAAAGGGCGCCCGAGGGGACACCACAAAGCTCCTGCGATCAGCGTTCAGTGCCGGCTTGTCCAAGCCCTTCCCTCCACCCAACGTCCCCATTAGATTTGACAAGATCTTGTACAACGACCAAGAAGATTACAACCCTTCCACCGGGAAATTCAACTGCAGTGTGCCTGGGGCGTATGTCTTTGCCTACCACCTGACAGTGAGAGGGCGTCCAGCCCGCATCAGCCTTGTTGCCCGCAGCAGGAAGGTGGCCAAAGCCCGCGAGACACTCTATGGCCAGGAGATCGACCAGGCGTCCTTCCTGACCATCCTGAAGCTGAGCGTGGGCGACCAGGTGTGGCTGGAGGTTGCACGGGACTGGAACGGGGTCTACGTCAGTGCTGAGGATGACAGCATCTTCACAGGGTTTCTTCTGTATCCAGATGTTTTTGAGATCCTGCTATAGATTCAAAGGGCAAAGATGTTACTGAGAAACATGCCTTTCCTTCTGCCTGCAAGAGGTGAAATGAGCATCAGTTTAGCATATTGGTTTACTTGCTAGGTTTCGTGATCTTTTGACAAAAATATTTATATTTGCAAAATATGGATTAGTTTTAACTAGCAGCCCCGAGAAGTGACATGTCCTTTGTGCAGGTGGATGATGGCTAAGAGAAACCATTGTCCAAACGCCAGCAGGACCGGCACGGGGAGGGGATTTCACATCACAGACTTCAAGTTTGTAATTAGCCTATTCAAATTATGTAATGAAACTCATTGTCCAACTGCAATTTTAGTCAGGCCAGCTCCTGCAATCCTTGCATGGTCAAAACTCCTCTGGAAATCAGTACTGATAACCATTGGTTTTGGTAAAGATTGCAGAGTTTGTTTTGTAGAGCTTAATCAGATGTGAACATGAGCAGTAGGTTTCTTGAAATCACATTAAAAGATTTAAAGTTATTTTATCATTGAATCAGTTTTATCTAGTACTTTATGGTCATGAATTATATAAAGGATTGTCTAAAAGAGTATTAGAACTATTTGATCAGTGTAAAAAAACCCTAACTATTTTCCTTAGGCAAAAATATATCTGAAACTTTCAAAAGTAACTGAGATGCCTAATCCACCCTATTAGGATACTCAGAAAGCCCCTGTTTCTGAGCTGCTAATGATTTGGCTGATGGTGCAGGGTTGGCTCTTGGCCGTGGGGAGGAGGAGGAGGCAGCCAGGTGCAGTCACACGAGTCCTAAGGTGGTGTGACAGCCCGGTGGATGTGTGGGCATGTTTTTAAAAAGCTGGTTTACCAAAATGGAACTGAATCTTGTGAAATAAAAGTATGACATTAAATAATCTCTGGATATCAGATTGGATATATTTCTTTATTAGTGCACCTTCTGTCATTGTAGTAATTTTACACCACCTTTGGCATATTAACTATGGCACACAAAATTGTTCCAATCACTCTTTTTTTGAGAAATAAAACTCAAGTCCCATAATTTCTGTATCAGAAATAGTGTGGCCAGCAGGAGTAGGGAAGTGATCGTGCCCCTGTACTCGGCACTGGTGAGGCCGCACCTCGAATACTGTGTTCAGTTTTGGGCCCCTCACTACAAGAAGGACGTTGAGGTGCTGGAGCGTGTCCAGAGAAGGGCAACGAGGCTGGTGAGGGGTCTGGAGAACAAGTCTTATGAGGAGCGGCTGAGGGAACTGGGACTGTTTAGCCTGGAGAAAAGGAGGCTGAGGGGAGACCTCATCGCTCTCTACA
>NW_008794154.1:1073550-1080305 GCF_000699145.1 Aptenodytes forsteri | reverse complement strand
TGGTGTTGGGTTGACGGTTGGACTCGATGATCTTAGAGGTCTTTTCCAACCTCAATGATTCTATGATTCTATGATTCTATGATTCTAATTAGCCTTAAGTGGCACTGGGATTTACTTGTCTTCTCAGGCAGTTACAAGCCCGGGACATTTTCCCCGTGATTTGGTGAATGCTGGGTCTGACCCTAATGTGGACAGGGTGAATTAGGCTACTATTCCCATTGCTCTCAGTTTCCTTGCTTAAATTGCCATCATGATTTCCATACTATATTTAAATACCATCATAAATCACGTCCCTGTCCCTAATGTCTTTTTTTTACATGGCACCAAGATGAAGAGTCCTGAGACTTTTTTAATACAGTGAGAAAATTAACACCAGAGAACTGCTGTTAAATTTCAAGATAAAAACAAGGCAGTTTTAAAAGGCTGATCCTGTCTAACCAGTAAATGTAAAGGGTCCTTCAACTCATCAGCTTTGCAGCCCTCTTTCAATATCAGTAATTCAAATGTGAGATGCACTGGCTTTGTTAAAAAGTTGGTACTTAATCTGAGTTAGTTCCTATGTGGTTCAAATCCAGAGTACTAAGTATATAAAAGATGCAGGTTTCAGTTTATGAATTCTCTGGCAGCTGTTAAATATTGAGGAAAATCAAGAAGTTGTAATAATAATTTTGGATTCCTGCTGCCACAACACCCTCAGTTCTTTTGTTGTGCCTTCATGCTGCTTCCCATACAGCCCCTGTAGCAGATGGTGGTATATAGACATCTGACTAGCAATTTTCTCTTCTCCTGCTGAAGTTTCTTACACTTTTTGTATAAATAACCTCTACAAATGCTCTTGAGAAAGCAATGCAAAAATTCAGAGTCTCTCAAGAATCTGCTCAGATCTAATCCTCTCCATAAATTAATTGCCTGGTCCTCTGAGGAAAAGAGGAGCTGGCAACACCATACAAACTAGAAGAGCACCCAATCCTTCCAAAAATGTCTGCATAAAATATACCCATGGAGGGGGCAACCAGATTAGGAGACTTTGAGCTGCTTAAATCCTGCAAAGGTGCTCTGAGAGCACGTTAATATGAGCAGCTGGAGACAATTCAGGCTGTGCAAAGGTCCAGACTCACAGACCCTGGGGAAGGACATGGGATGCACGTGACACAATCTCACTGATTTCTAAACCCCCATAACGGGTATGGGAGGGCTGCGATGGCAGTCTGTACCGGCTCCTGTGCTAAGGACATATTTTATCTTTAACTACATACCAGCGGAAGGGATTTCTGCCTGGAACCCTGACTGGGAAGGCAACAAGCATGCATACAAGTTACTGAAATAACACACAGCTGCTTCATATTTGTAAGTTTGTCAGGGTCTATAGCTGTGCCAGCGGTACTTTTAGTTCAATTTAAAGTGTTGTTTATTTTGAAAGCAGGTTTTTTTTTAAATTGAATTAAAATACATTAAACAGTATCTTGCAAAGTTGAGTGTGTTAAGCACAGTGAGGGGTGGTTTGGATAAATATGGATCTTTGCAGAAAGGGAGTTATCTTTATCTAATACCAAATTGAATTAAAAATAATGCATGGAAAATATAGTTTCTCTACATTATTTTTCTTTCTACTTTGGTATCTTGGCCAAACCATGTGTTGTTTGTTAACCAAGTACCTTTAATCAGATCAGTCCACAGCTGGGCTCAAAAATTGCCCCAAATTAGTTGAAATTTTCAACACAAACAAATGTACACACCTCCTCCTTTTACAAGCAGAGACTCATGGGGCTAGTGCCTTGGTAGGCTTTTTCTGTCTTTTAAAGGCCATGTAAAACCTCCCTGCTGAAAGGGTTTCAGAGCTTTAAACACAGCAGATCGGCAGGAGGGCTGAAATGAAGGAGACGGGCAGAGCTGCTGCCTAGCTGGGTGCAAAATGCTGCCGGTTGCGGGTCTTGCCAGCTCTGTCTCCACCTGCTGCAGTGCCGGGATTTACCCTTTCCTGCCTGCTCCCAGGTAGCCTCCCTGAGACCTTTTGGCTGGAAAACTTTAATCCAAGCCGTTTTCCATTGTAAAAGGTAATTTTTTTTGCAGTAGCATTTGCAATCTCACTGCTGTGGGGGTTCTTTGGTGAAGTGTTCTGCTGCAACAACTTTTAACTGACGCAAACTGTTCTGTGGGAAGTTTTGAAGTATTAAAAAAGCCCTCATTTTTATATAGCTTTCCTCATTTTTTCATGACGTGTCAGAACAACAGTGAATGAATTCGTTGAGAATGTGCTTTGTCTCATTGTGTACCACTGCGAAAAAATGCCAAAATATTTTTTCCATTTTGCTTCTGCTTCTATTTAGCAGATTTATTTTGTAGAAATAAGTGTCTCCTGTCTGTGCTGCAGTGAAGCAGTTTGACACTGGTATAAGAGAAAATAAATGCTCAGTGTACTAATCAGAAGAGCAGCTGTTTTCAATAACTAGGAAAAATTATTCCAAGCTGATGTAAGGACATAAAAAGTAGCTGCTTCTTTAATCAGGATGTTGAGGGCTAAATCTACAGAAGGATTTGGGTGCCTTGCTAGCAAAAACATACTGGAGCCCTGAGTTAGGCAACTAAGTCCTCTGTATAAAACCAGGGGAGAGTGAGGGATATCGGATGGATCCTGAGCAGTCACAACTCCTTGCTGCGAGCACTCTTCCTAACCTCAGAAAACAGAGTACGCTGGTGGGAAGGAAAATCATTCTTGATACTTTGATAAAGCTCCTATCTGATACAGCTTTGCTTTATGCCATCGCTTTAATCTCAAAGTAAATAAAGTATCTGGAGTGGTGTCAGGGCAGCGCTGAACTCACTGTTGCCTGGCACAAATCATGCCACAATCAGCTCTAACGAGATAACAAAGCTGTTCTGATTGCCAGAGAAAAACACCTCTCTTCTGGTATTTTTCATGCCTTTTCATCCCTGTCTCAGATGTTACACAGATGCCACAATATTAGCACTTATTTTCATAATTTTATTGGCAGGGCCGTGGCTTTTGCCCAGAGGAACATCAGAGGCACTCTCCTACACCAAGCAGCTTGGGTCTCCCTGTGCTTCCTGCTCTTGTTTTGTGGCTTTTGCCCTGTGCTCCTGAGAGCCACCACTTGCTTTCAGGCATTTCATCTTGCTCACCAGCTAAGCTGAGTTTGCCCCAGAACAAAGGCCACCTGCAAAAGCTGAGGGCTGCTGTGTTGGTTAATAAAAAGGATAATATCCCACCAGCCAGGAGTGCTGTGTCCTTTGGGAACAGAAACCATGCCTTGGTGGCCTTGGCTGGTAGAAGGCAGCTATCCTTGGTGAGGTTTTCCTCCTTCCCTCCTGGATCAACATGCTGTGTCCCAGGCAGCAGCCAGGTAAGCAAGCGCTTTGCTGTTATAGACTGGTTTGGATGAAAATGGATGTGTTTCAGTGAAGGCACGCTGACTTCAAGATAGGAATTCATAATAGGTTTGAAAACACAATATAATAATCCAAACTGAGGTATTTCAGCTGAAATATGTCTTGTTTTTTCAGAGATCTGTAACTTTGTTTACAACTACTTGGCTGCAGAAAGACTTTCTCTCCTGAAAGGAGAAAAAAACACTTTTCAATGTGAATTAAAATAGATTACAGTGTGATCACTGCTAGCTATCCAGTATGCTTGTAAAATGCTGGAGCTTCTTAATAGGGGATATTTATCAAGTGGTGTGTAGGCTGGTATTGTTTTCTAGATATAGCCACCATTATTTATTCACAGTAAGAGCTCTGTCACAGTTTTATGTGCCCTGTCTGCAAAGCTGTACCTCTGAGGCTGGAGTTTCAGATATATTACTTGAAATTGTTTCAGAATGGTAGAGTCTGCACCATGCAATGATTAAATTTCCAAATGAAAAGGGTTTACTCTTGCACAGTGTTACAAGGCCTGATTTAACGATAGCTATGGTCTTCTATAGAGGTGCCTGAACTTAGATGCACGTATTAAATGTTGCAAAGTCAATTTTGGGGTAAATTTGAATCACTTTGTGTATTTTAATGACAACTTTGAATTGCTCTTGTTTTCTGTAAATGAATTCTTTTTCAAGCAGGGATTTTTCTGTCTTGATAAAAAAGCTTTCTGGGTGAAGTTCCACTTGCTGCAGCCGGAACTTTCATACTTTGTTCCTTTTATAGGCCATCACATTTGGGGTAAAACTCTAAATCTCTTATTTCGATAAGATAAAATTGAGGATAGACAGAAAATGCACTGGCTTTGTTTTAGCTAATCTGTCTCAGTTTAAGCTTTGTTTTGCAGCCCCCAAACCAACCTGTTTTAAGTTTGAGACTCTCCAGACTACCCCCCAAAATAAAAAAAAAAAAAAAAAGTCATTCTAGAACTGAGATATCTGTGGTGTTTTTTTTGGTGTGTTCCCCCCTCTCCGTGAAACAGGTATTTGCACTTGAGACACTGGGGGGGGAGTGAGTGAGGTACCAGGCTAAAGGCCTGGTATCAGATTGTGACATTAGGGCCATCAAATCAAGCAAAAAACGCGCGTGCTGTTTGAGAGATTAAACTAATAAATTATTTTGATTGAAAAGTTTTCTGGTATTTGTCAAAAAGCCCCATGCAGCTGGTTCCATAGCACTTAAATTTTGTTTTGTTATAAATCCTTTTTATGGTCAATGGGATTTGAAATAAATTATAGAACTATGTCTAGGAGTGGGTTGGGTTTTTTTGTTAAAAAGAAAAAAAGAGGATTTAGTTCACTTAGGCCTTAAATGCTTGCATCTGAGTATGCACCTGTGTGCATCTGTATGCACCTTTATGCTTGTGCATGCTAATGCAGATGGATGTTTTGATGTGTCTGTGTATTTACTATGGGATCATGCATGGGAGGAAGGTATTGCTTTTACTACTTATTTTCAGGGTATCTAAACAGGGACTGAAACTCTTGTAGACACACCCAGCCTCTAGAAATCCCATGGCTGTGTTGTCACAAGTGTTGGTGGCTGTGGCTGGCAGAGATCACTGTGCAAATCCTGCTTTGGGAGTGTCACTGTTACGTTCCTCCCGCCCCACCCTCCTGCATGTCCGTGGTGCTGTGGATACAAGCACACAAATTTGTGCTGTGTGCTAGGGTAAGCATGCTGGTAGGTGTCTCTGGGTGCTGGGGCTGTTCTGTGTACTGGGTTGCGCATACTGGCTATCAGCATTCCCTATTCAGTTTCTCATTGTGACCAGTGCAGTTAATATTAAATATACTTTTCATGTGAACAGGAAAAAAAAAATAGCAGGTCTGATCTAAAGGTGCAAAAGTAGTGGGAGAAGAAGGGAACAGGAAAAGAGGTTGGAATGTCTTATTTTAAAAATATATGTAGTATTTTTTTAAAATATGCAAGCTCTGTCCTAATTGCTTTGTATTTTCTGGGTGTAAACAGGGTAGTGGTCTGGGTTTCCCCCTGATGTGTTTGATTGGATTCAATGAGGTTACTGAGATTATATCACTGTGGAGTCTGGACATACGTGTTCTGGAAGACAGCAGATACCAGGAGCAGTGAGACTTTTGGGGAACCTATGGTTCGGTTCTGCTTGAAGTCAATGGGCCGATGCTAATGAATTCAGTTAGGAGCCACAGCACATTGCGTTTAAGGGAGCATGGCTAACTGAGCTGGTTTTTTTCCTAAACATCTTTAGATTGCAGTTGTGTCCTAGCAATGCAATGTGGGGAAGTTTGTTAGGAAAAGAAAGTTGGAGGGATGAACAGCATAAAGGAGTGCTCTGGTGAGCTCCGCTCAGGAAATGGAAATTCAGAGCTGAGCACCAAATCCCCGTTGCACCTCCAGGGCAACTGTGGCAAGGGCCGACTTAGTTGTTTCAATCTCATTGGTGTTCCTAGAAACAACCTATAGGAACAAAGTTGGTTTAGGAGTATTTACAGGGAAGAGTGTAGTATCACCCAAAGAGATTACAGATTAGGTTTTGGGTAACTGTGGTGTACACATGTTCATTTATAGCAGGGACTAGAAAATGTATTTGCTCTTGGCTCCTTGCTGGTCCTTGGCCACTTCCTATGTCCTCCCCAGCTTGAGTTGTTTATGCAAGAACTGAGTACATCTAACTCAGTGTTACAGCGTGACCAAAATATTTTGGTAATCTGTTGTAATTCTGTTTCCCTACCTCTCCCGGTCTCTTTTTCCAGGTAGGTTTTTTGGAGAAGGTTTTTGTCCAAAAGTGCTATGTTCTGGTAAGAGATCAGCTTCCAGAGATGTGTTTCTCAGTGAAATGAGAGAAATTTACTTGTCAAGGCAGGGTTTCAGAGAAGAGTTCTAATTCTTGCTCTGCATAATTTAGTACAGGGTTTTGGGCCCATTTCCTCACATGCTGTGTGTGAGAGCAGCCCAGCAAGACCTCAAGGAGCTACTGCTTCTTCTAGGGGGAACCAACTTTTTCTTCCCCCACTAGTGCTTCTGAAAAGCCTGTGTTCATTTGGATGAAAATGGGAGTGTGTTTTCCCTAAAGATCAGTGCTCCTTACTCGAGATTGCAGTAGAGCAGCCGAGCACAGAAGGGGTAGGGTATAGCTTGAAAACTTTATTTTCAGTTTCCCTTCCTGTGCTTCTGGTGGATGCTGTGTGAAACAGATGATTAATTTTTCTGGCAGCCCCTCCAAGATAATATAAATGTTTAAGACTCCCATTCCTGCTTCAAGGAGCTTTTAGTTTAAGCGTTTGATGGGAGATGGAGCATCTGAAATTAGATTCCCCCCCCCCCCCCCCCCACGGGGCCGGGGC
>NW_008794154.1:1069426-1073351 GCF_000699145.1 Aptenodytes forsteri | reverse complement strand
CCCCCCCCCCCCCCCCCCCCCCCCCCCCCCCCCCCCCCCCCCCCCCCCCCCCCCCCCACGGGGCTGGTGCATGTGGTCTGTTTTAGTCCAGCTCTGTCTCTCTTAGGAAGCCAGGTAGATGTCTGGGAGCGGAGATAACCAGACAGAGCTGCTTTTTCTTTCTCTTATGCTCTTCTGGTAAGACATCAATGTAAATGTGTCTCTTCTAGACAGCATGACACTTAATTACTTCTCTCTCAGAAGGAGCCATGAGGCAGTGGGGAGATTGCTGGCACACCTTTTCTCCCTGGCAGAGGAAATATCTAGTCTCACTTTATTGTTAAACTGTCTCTATAGTTGCCTCTTGATCACCTTTATCTCTGCACTTTTTGTTTCTATACCTTAAACTTAAGCCTATTGCTCTCTAATGAAAAAATCAATAATTGGTAAGTAAAAATTACATCTGTGGAGTATCTTGCTGTGCTGAGTCACCAAGTAGTGAGAAAGGGCTGGAAAACTGAAGTTTGCTATGAGGGCAAAGTCATAAAACAAGCACTGGGTTTTATTTTAGTTGGATTGTGATTTAAATGAGTAATACTTTGTTTTATGGTGCCTGTGTAATATTTTTCTGACACTTCTAGTTATCTACATAAACTTTCATTGCTCTGTAACAATTTATTAAGCTATAGGGTATTCATAAATATGTGGCTAGCTTAATGCAATTGTTCATCAGTTTGGTATTGAAAGGGCACCAACCTAGTCAACAAAGATATCTGTCTTGGTGTTTCTTTAATTTTAAAGAGCTGATAAAGTGATTATATTATCCTGACATTTTATGTGAGCTAAATTGTTATTTTTTTCACTTTGACTCTTGCCCTTTTTCTTTTGCTAGTCATTTGCATAACACAGGCCAGTAAATTCGCTTTAAAGGTGTAAGATTGGGGTTATGGAGGATAGCTTTATAAACACAAACTCTAATAATTTAGATTCAAAGCAGTTATCACTCTAGAGAACATCTCTTGCTGGATAAAACTATCAGCCTGTTCAGAATATTTTCTCTTTAGTGAGTGAAGAAGCTCAGAGCCATGGAAAGTATGGCTGAAACTGCAGGAAATATTGGGAATGGGAAGAAATGAAAAAATAAGTTTTACAAGTTTCCAAGTCCTTAGTAAGCTTTTTGGTATCAAAACCAAATAAAAATTCTTATTAAACCTGACAAGTTGTCTTAAAGCTTTCAGTATCTCCATGGCATGTAGATCACAGCTCCTGAAAATCAACATTAGTAAAGCTTACCTAACAGTGACTACTCCAAGTGTTTCTTCTGGGATCAGTTACGACAGCCAAGGGTGGTGGTTGTTTTCCCCTCTCAAGGGCCCCAAAATAATAAAATAGCTGGGGATTCATCTGCTTTCAGTGCAACATTGCTCAATACTTGGACATTCAGGGTGACTGCCTGCTTAAATAGGGGACCTGGACTGAACTTAAGTGAGTGGTGTAGGGAAACTATTGAGAAACCTTGTGTCCCAGTTACCGCCTTGCTCTGTCACCACAGACATGAGAGTATGCACAGAGCCCAGTGGTCCTGTGCATAACGCATCCTGTTAAGGATTTGTTCCTAGAGCTTTGGAAGGTCTCTGCAGGGCCAGGTTAGCTGGTGAGCTCTGGTAGAGTCATACACGCTGCATGGAAGAGAAAACAAACCCAACTCTCCTTCCACCAACTCTTTTCCTCTCTGCTGAAGCGTTATCTTTAAGCAATTCCGTTGTCTGTTCCATAGCTCATTTTTCTACCCACTTCACACATACCAATGTCATCTTCAGCCTCTCTCCTCTACCATAAGATGTGGATTGAAGGGCTCTGATGTATGTGATGAAAGTTGATGTTTCTCAAATTGCATAGCTGCTCTGCTTTTGAAAACTAACGAGCAGGATGGCAGCACAGGGCTCCCTTTATCTCTGCCTGTTTCCCTGCTGTGATAAGAGGAGGAGAAACACCTATCCGGTAGCTGCAATTAGTGTTGGGGCTAGATCAGAGGAAATGAATGCCACAGATGAGAACTTTTTATGAACTCCTCTGTAGCTTGTTACAGTTACTTTGTAGGACCTAATTACATGAGAGCTCAATTCAAATGCACTTTTTTCACCCAGTAAAGCTCTACTGTCTTTATAGCTTTTGTAAGTGGTCTGAATGGCCCAGAAAGGTCAAGGTCTTACTGTGACCACCACAGAGCCCAGTGGTCCAGCTGTGACAAGAACCTAAGATCCTTCCAGCATGCAATTATCTGCCCTAAACAGTAGATTAATCTGTCCCACAAAGGCAGCTGCAAGTAGCTCTTTGTGGCATGTTCCTCTGCTTTCCCATAGAAAGTGTAATTAACATAGCTGCAAATGAGCTCTTTCAGCAGTTTTCCCCACTGTCCCATAAAATGTGAAAAATATGGGTCAGTGCATTTATTAGACCTTCAGAATGTGCACAGCTCTATCAGCTCCTGGCACCTAGCAATAAGTCCTCTGCTCTCCCATTAAAATGTAAATTGGAGGAGAAAATGTCTTCAGGCTGGTGGGTTTCTAACTTAGCTCTTCTGGTACTGCATTGGGAAGTTAATGGGAGAACGTGATTTTTCACAATCTCCCTCATGCTGAAAGAATTGGCTGGTTGGGGCTGATATTTAATTAGTTCTGCTTCTCCTGGATAATAAATGGGGAGAAGGGAGTTGATGCATATGTTACTTAACTTCTGCCTGTAACGATGACTTGAGGGAAAGAGTGAACAACTATTAATTCCCCAACGGTTTTGCCATGGCTGACGCAGCTGTAACCAGAGGTTCCTACTTCTCTGCAGTGCTAAATATAACTGGAAGGTGGACGGGTATGTCTCGCGTCAATGGTAAGCAAACTGTACCTTTAGACTGCTCTGTCTTTTAACTGACTGCTTTTGGTGATCTAAGGGGTGTCACTGAGTGCTACAGCCTCTTGCTAAGTATATGGAATAGGTGTTTTTTGGTAGACTCTTGGTGATGAGAAGATTTCAAATATTTCTGCTTAAAATATTCACGTATTTAAAATCTATTTCTTTGAGATAAATTGAAATAACTGTAACGATACATGTTCTTGAACCCAGTGACGTTTGGTATCCAGTCATGATGCTTGGGCTGGAAGCAATTTCAGAATCAAAATATTTCTAATGTTTTGGTGCTCTTATTCTTTGGCTGTTTTGTGATACCTCCACTTCTGTGATTCCCCACTCCAGCACAGCTCCATGGCATCAGGAGGAAATAAAGTACTGATAGAGGCAGGCTGAAATGTCAGGATCTTTCTGCCTGTGTTCAGGACAAAAGCGTGGGGTTCCCTTACCTGTGCAACCTACCTCTCTTCTGATTTCTGTTGTTAAAGTTCCTAAAATACTTAGGCAGCCAACTCTACAGGATTTAAGAGAGAAATCACAAAAATTCTTATCAATGGAGAAAGGCTGAAGTCCAGTCTGGTCAAAGCAAGCTGTGGGTTGTATTTTTTTAAAAAAAAGTACACCTTTTGACTAATTTGCTTTGAGGCACTGAATATTGATGACACTTTTATCAAAACAATAAATTGGTTTTAATAATCTCAACTTCCATCTGGAAATATCTGAAGATAAAGCCTTTAGACCTCTCCTGCATCAAACAATGCCAATGTGGATTTTGGTTTGGGCCTCTCCTTGGGTTTGTTTCCCAGGCAAAGCCTGCTTGCTGTTCTGATGCTATTGCATTACAGAGAAGTGGGAAATAGCAGTCAGAGTAATAAATAGCTCATCCCTGTTAATTTACCACGTAGATGGAAACAGGGCAGGGACTAGTGTAACTGTCTTTCACTGCCAAATGTAATCCAGATGTCTGATGTGCTCCTGGAGAGAATACTTAATACTCCTGTGGCTCTTTTTCTTTTCTTTTTTTTTTTTTTTTTTTCCTCCT
>NW_008794154.1:1060735-1069354 GCF_000699145.1 Aptenodytes forsteri | reverse complement strand
TTTTTCTTTTTTTTTTTTTTTTTTTTTTTCCTCCTCCTGCCTTCTGTGAAGGGTAAATACCAACAGTATCTCAGCTCTTTATCCACGTGTCCTCTTGCTGAACAAGATGATAGCCTCTGACTTAACAGAATTTGCATCTGTGGATCTGGCAAACAATTTCTGGACAGGTGCAAAGCAACAGGGTCCAGGAGAATAACCTGCTGTGCATATGCTATTTCTAGACACTGTATTACACATAATCTGTAATGCAAACTGAAGGTAATGACACAGCCCTGACATGAGAGATGGTTAGATCATCCAGACCATCTTCTGCCTTGGCAAGGTTGCTTCCTCTAGAATATTTTTAAGAGAAATGACTTCAGAAAAGCTATTTATTGCCTAAGATATCCTGCTCTGTGACCTTTCCCCCCCTCTTGAACCTTAATATATCCTGAATATCCTATCACATCTAGCTGCTGATGCACGGAAGGTGCAGAAGGTGAATATGCACTGCACAGTGCCCGTGCAGGGAGTCTGATGCTACTGGCAAACACGGGGTGCATCATGTGTGCACTTCTGGGTGACCCCATGCCCAGGCTACTGAGACTTGTAGGATGTGTCAAAAATCACTCTGCAATGTGAGACTATATGTGGTGCTGGTCAGATGTGGTGGGTATATGGCTCTTGCAGTGCTGGGGGGCTCTGCTGGCTGCTTGCAGCCCTGTGGCTCACAACACAGGTGTGCTGGAATGGATTTGTGCGTGCACAGCTGGGCACATCTGGGAGCTCGACAGCCTCAGTGTTCCTCTGCAAAACTTGGGGCCAGGAAATATTAAAGTGTTTGAGAAAACACAAATATATGGATGTGTATGTTACAAAGGCTAGTATATTCAGTGCTTTTAAGATCTCAGTCTTTCTTTCATTGTGTTATAAATGCAGTCACACAAGAAATGAGCATTTAGCAGAGAGTTGTATATGCCTGCTTTTTGTTGCCTTGGCACTTTTCTCTTTATATTCACTTTATATCTGTTTCTGTCTTCTGCATGATCATAGTCTTTATTTTTCTTAAGGTTTTATTTTAGTTCTATTGCTATCCAGATTTTTCTTCTCCCCAGGGCATATCTATTTGTTTGGATGACTAACTTGCTTTTCCTGTATAAATCTGAATTTCTAAGTCGCTGATCCAAGTCTCTCCAATGATAAGTCATTGTCAATCTGTTTGCTTCCTCCTGAGCTTGCACTGCGAGCTGCAAAAAGGATTAATGTATATATAGTAGGCATACAGGTTAGGCTAGTCAGAATTAGTAAGGAACAGCCTCGTGCCTTGTTCTTTCTGTGTTGGTGTTCCTGGCTGCTGAGGAAGGAGTCCCCTTTGCTAGATTTATTTTCTCACTTTTCATGCTCAGGTAACTTTCTGAAAAAGAATATTCATGGAGATTTTTTTGGGTGGGGGGGGGGGGGGGAGGAGGGGAAGGGGGCAGGACCATGGGCAAGCCATGAAGGTTGTTTTCAAAAGGAGGTAGCTGAGGTGTGCTTGCCTGGTTGCATGCAGGATTTAAGCAGAAGGTTAAATCTGCTGCAAATAGCTTGGTATATCATTTCAGGAACAAGTTAAAAAATACTATTGTATGTTTGGATGATAAAAACAAGACATGATTAGCTGAAAAGGCATGATTTAGTCTTGAATGACTGAATTGCTGGAGTATAAAAAGCTGTTTTTGAAGTGATACACCTGTGCATACTATCATTCTAATATGCCAAGATTTAATACTTGTGTTGCTATTGTATACTGCTTCTTGTTTGTGACACTTCATCCAACTGTGTCCTTGCAAGCTCATGTCTTGTGTTTCTTAAATAGTTAATTAAAATGTTAAAATACATTTTAAATAAATGATGGATCATGGACCTCTCTGCATTGAACAGCTATGTTTAGACTATTTGAACAGCTTTGTTTAGACTGGCTAGCTGTGCTGCTGTATTTCACCTGGTTATTGGTGAGGCTGCCAGGGAAGGCGAGGGACAGTAGATGGCAATGTGGTGCTACAAACGGACCAGCAAATTCGAGGAACTTCTGGTCTGGCCTACAAAGTCCCCTGAAAAATCAAGACAACTGCTACTGTGTAGGACGTACCTTCTGTTCTGACCTTGGTGGGGTAGGTGCAAAGAGGGGCTTTATGCTGGAGTTGAGGCTGCATGATCAGTTCTGGTCTCCAATGTAATTAGGCGTGGTGTATAGACTGCTCTGCTCATCGATCTGTCTATAGGCTTCTTGTAACAGCAAGGCTCAGCACAGTGTGCTGCTTTGTCCATCATATTCAGACTTGCTGTGTCTTTTTTGCCACTAGCTGATATTTCGGCCAGGTGGGAGAGTACTGGGCTCAGGGCTGTTGCGATGGTGTGGGTATGACCAGGGTGTCCCTTTGACTTACAGTGGGTTACAGTGAAGGTCAATTTATGACTTAATGCCCCAGAAACTGCAAGAAAGGCTAAGCTTGGATTCACGAGGGGGGTGGTTAACACTTACCAGTGGCTCCCTGTGTCTATTTTAGGGCTGTTACGGGCATAAAGAATGGGATTTCCTGGTACCTTTGCTGCTACTTGCCTCTATGTCTGCCTGTTTCTTCCTCCCAGCCTATTCCTCACTCTCAGCTTTACCAGTTGGGAGCTATCTAATAAACTATGGCACATGTCATGACGTGTCACGCTGAAGACCTATATATGGGTCTTCAATCAAATCAAGAGGGATTGTGCTGAGAACTCATGAATGTTGATCAAATCCCTGAAGCTAGCTTTGTTTTTTATTTTGAATTAAACGTTGTTTTACCACAGAGGATATGTGTCCACGGTGAGAGGTCTGAATGCAGAGAGCTGGAGTGCAAACTTCAGCATGTAATATGTGTATTATTCCCCAACTGTTACAGTCCAGAGTCTTAAGAAGTGTGTGACCACAGGGGGGGACTCTAGTTTTGTTTTTTGCATATAAGGCCTGGGCTAAAAATGGACCAAAACCTAAACCTTTGCTTTTTTGGTGTCTCCAAATACACAAAATTAGGAGGCAGAAAAGCTGTAAGTGCAACATACGTTTACTTGGACGTTTACTTGATTTGTGAGACTCATCAATTAATTAGACATCCAAATGCTGTTATCTGCACTTGCAATTGATTTTTGGATGGCAAATTACTGGTACATAATTAGAGGTGGTCTTTAAAAAAAAAAGTTCATTAGCCTTTCTGGAGCCTGAAGCATAAATAAATCCAGTGGGTTTTCAATGTGAGATGTTTCTTGTTTTCCCTTTTACTGCCTGGAGAATGGGGAAAAGATGTCCTCAGTTTCTTTGCAGGTACTGATACTTCCCAGGTGCCTTATTTGCACTGGAGCTCATTTTGGATGGAAAAGCAAGGAGAAGAGGGGCAATGTGGGAGTTATTTTGAAGAACAGGGTTATGGTCACCAAGCAAATGAAACCATGTCAGGACCCATGTTCTGCGTGCCCTCAAATACACTTGTATGGCACTGAGGAACAGTTATTGGGTGTCTCTATTTCATAACTAATGCATGCTCAAAGCACTGGAGGTTGTGGAAAGTTATATGTTAAAAAAGGTATATTTTCCCCTTGCTTAATTCTCGGCCTAACTAATGAACCAAGGGAATATAAAAATTTAACTTTTCTGTGCTTTGTGGGCTGAAGGACCCCACTAGTATTTCCTAGTGTTGGTGCAAGAAGGTTTGAAGTCTTGGCTTTCTCACCCAGCTGAAGAAATAGATGCTGTGGGTAGCGAGGGCACATGAATACAGTGGCCAAGCACTTGGACTGGAAATGGGTCCTCTCTGAGCAACCTGCCTGGGCCCAGAGATATTGGCGGAAGTTATTGAATGAAGAGTGGAAAACAATAACTGAATGGCAGTCACGACCGATCTGGTGACTGGTGGCTGAGAAAATATGGGTAAACCAGTAAAGATCTTGTTTGCAACACAGTGTGAAGGCTTTTCAGGAAGATGCACTATGAAGTAATTGTGCTTTCCATTCTTCAGGAAGAGCTTGCAAGCACTATAAGTGGTTAACTTGATGGATATATTAGCTCTTTTTAATTTCATGCTCTTATCTTATTTTGGAAGATCTGTTCTAATTTTTGATGAGCCAGGATTTGAATCTGCTGTAGTCTTCTGTCTTTAACTACTGCCTCCATTGTGAAGGATGACATAAGTCTCCCTTAAATGCTCTGCCTTGGAGCTTTCCCATTTACTACAAATCTCACTTTCACGAGGTATTTCCCTTGGTGTAGCTGGGCAGAGGCTGACTGGTTTTGGATGGTGTGAGGTTAATCACTAAGCTGTGTTTAAGCTGTGAGACTCTGGGGTGGAGGAGAACAGTACTTGTTCCTGCCCTCCCTTCCCCAACCCCCATGGGTGCTTGGAAAACACTTTTTTTTTTTTTTGGGGGGGGGCTTTTCTGTCTGCTTGTAGCTCATGCAGCATCTGCTCCTGAGCACTTGAAGACACTGATCCCTAGTGAAGTCTGACACCCATCACTGGTGGGTGCTTCCCACACCCCAGAGCTGGGCACCAGCCCTGCCTGTGCTGTGACTGCAGGCTGCCCTGCCTGTGTCCCCTCCTGCTCCTCTGCCATGGATGCCACTTGTCTGTCCACTTGAACAATTGTGCACCCTTTCTTTTTATTTTTTGAAGAAAAAAAAAAAGCTGTAGTGAAAGAGGATCAAAATTGGGTATCCACATTATTCTCTCTTTTCAGCTGTAAGCTGGACTTTGGAAATTCTCTTGGACAAAATGATTGTTAATATACAAATTCATGACATTTCCTAAATCTTTTCTTTCCCTATCTTGTACAGTTTCACAACTGGCAAGCGCATGCTGACTGCAGGAATAACAGCCTGTTACAAACACTGTAGAAATGCAGAATTTGGATCTGGGCTGGACTCTGGCCTCTGAAGAGCTCTATACTGGGGTTTTAATTCCTACTACACTGCCAAGCTTCACACAAGCATAAAATGATATTTCTTTCTAAAGTACCTCTTATACTACAGACTTCTTTTCTCATTAGGCTGCAATGCAATGATTTCTTAAACGCTGTCAGTAACACTCACACCAGTCTAAGCTATTTTAGAATAGCAATAATTTTTTTCACTAGAAATCTCTAATATGGTAATGTTCTCTGAAATGTACTGAAACAGATGGGAATAAGAAGAGATGAACATCTTGTTTTTGATTCAGTGTAGCTTAATGGAAGTAGCCTTTAAAGTCAAATGTTTTAAAGCTGTTTTTCACACAGTTTATATGTATGAAAGAAGAAATCCTGTCTTGTCAGGACACCCAAATGAGTAACACCAGCAAAATCTCTCATTATGAGACAGAACATAAATAGTGTGGGCATATGAGAGAAGACAAAAGTGTTATTAACATCACTGAGGAAAGAAGTTAAGTCGTGTAGAATAGACTGAAGCCAGATGTAAGGATCGCTTGCACTGAGCAAAGTTTTAAAGTATGTGTAGCATAACACAGTATGACCTTTACCTCTACGAGGTAGCTGAGTTTTCTTTATCCCTGAAGTGGGTATTTTACAGTATTTAATCACTGGCTCTCAAATGTCAGACAATTTTAGGGGAGAGAGGTAGTATGTGTGTCACCTAGAACTCTTGAAAACTGAAACTTTATGATGAACTGTAATGCTCTCTAGGTTTCCTAGAAAAGTCAATCTGTGCTTTTAAGTGAGGGCTTCCTGTGAGAGGTGTCTGGCAAGTCCTCCCAAACCTCCACCCCCAGTTTATCAGATGCTTTGAGAAGGACTGTGGCTAATGGCAGTTCACAGCGGGCTGGTGGGGCTGACACATAGCTTGGCTGGAAGCACAGCTGTTGAATGATTTATGTTGGAAGACGCCTCTGGAGATCTTTGGTCCACCACTGAACTAAGGCAGGGTCAACTTCAAAGCCATAGTAGCTTCATCAGGGTTCTGTAGTGTCATCTACAGGAAGTCTAACATAATGGGGGGGGGGGGGAACCCCCCCTTTCTTCCCTCCTTTGCTTTCTTGCACGCTATATGAGTGAAGTTTAGCTGTGGTATGAGGACGTATATTTTCACTGACTCTCATAGACAAATGCCTCTTTCAATCTAGGCTTTGACACTTGTTAAATATCCCAATGGAGCACCTTATCAATGTTCTTGTTTCCAGAATATAACTAATAGCTAGCTGTTTGTACAGTGTAACTATTCAATTCACACCTGCATTTCACATCAGTGCACTAGGTTTTGGGGATAATAAATCTATCAAACTGGTGCAGTAACCACTTGCCTTTAAGCTTAATAAGATTTATTCATGTGGATTTAGTGTGTGAGAAGTAGTCACAGGCTCTATTGGCTGTAGCTTTACTTGCACTGCTATTGTATAAAGATACTAAGGTGCAACAAATGGTGTTTGAACGCTCAGAGCTCTGGAATACCAGAGTTTTATGAAGATAAAATGGTATTTGCCATCTTTAGTGCATTGTATATTCAGCACTGAAGGCTTTTCCATAAGGTTTACCTACTGGTGACTCCAGACGAGAGGAATCTGGTTGAAAGTGCTGAGGATAGAGACTTGCTTGGCAGACTTTGCAGAATTTTTATGCAGAATTTATTTAAATTTATTTATTATATTTATTTAAAAGCACTCTTCCAGTAGATACAGTTTGAAACCTATATAGCCGCACCTCGAATACTGTGTTCAGTTTTGGGCCCCTCACTACAAGAAGGACGTTGAGGTGCTGGAGCGTGTGCAGAGAAGGGCAACGAGGCTGGTGAGGGGTCTGGAGAACAAGTCTTACGAGGAGCGGCTGAGGGAACTGGGGTTGTTTAGCCTGGAGAAGAGGAGGCTGAGGGGAGACCTCATCGCTCTCTACAACTCCCTGAAAGGAGGTTGTAGCGAGGTGGGTGTCGGTCTCTTCTCCCAAGTAACAAGCGATAGGACGAGAGGAAATGGCCTCAAGTTGCGCCAGGGGAGGTTTAGATTGGATGTAAGGAAAAATGTCTTTACTGAAAGAGTGGTGAAACATTGGACCAGGCTGCCCAGGGAAGTGGTTGAGTCCCCATCCCTGGAGGTATTTAAAAGACGTGTAGATGAGGCGCTTAGGGACATGGTTTAGTGGGCATGGTGGTGTTGCGTTGACGGTTGGGCTCGATGATCTTAGAGGTCTTTTCCAACCTCAATGATTCTATTCTATTCTAAATACTATTTACCTGTGTGAGATGAATTGGAATAAATGTATTTGTGGGATCACCTTGCTGTTTACAGCCATTGCAGTAGACCTTTGGACCTAACATTGTAGCTGTCGTATTTATGAATAGGTTGGATGCTCCAGATCCAGCTGTGGCCCATGAGAATGGTGCATGTTCTATGGTATAACAACTGTGCAGAATGACACAATATTCAGGTATCTTAAACTTTTTAAAGAAAATTCCTCTTGTGCACTGATAGGAGGTCACTGGGGAGTGTATTAACCAGGAATTCCACCCCTCCATGCTCCCCCCACCAACTTGTCTTCTAAGCTGATGATAAATATCAGACTTGGAATTTATGCTTCCAAAATGCATTGATAAAGCTCTAGAAAACTGGACAAACAAACTTGGAATGAATGGTAAATTGTGACGTACTTTGGGAGAATCTGCTGTACATCTTGATAATATAGTACAGTGGTCTTTGTGCATGAGTGTGGTTTTCTCCCCAGGACTTTTTAGTGCTATTTTTGATATTGAGATTAAGGGTAACTGCTCCTTGGCAGGATAACTAAATAGCTTTTTGGAAGGGAGCAGGTTCTTTGATTTGTGGGTTTGACTAAAGATGATGATGGTATCGACATTAGATGCTGATCCTGTGTTTGCTTCTGCACATGTGCATCTTCTGCTCTGTTACTCATGGGCTTTATCTCACTGGCTCCAGAGGGTCCTTCCCTGGCTTGAACACTTACTTTTTTCAGGCTCAAGGCACACCCATAGAGATATTGTGTGAAACACAACTTGGGGACCTCAACACTAGCTGCCACTGAGCTACTTGCAAGCTGGAAGTGGAACAGCTGTGTTGATGCTTGATGGGGGGGTCAGCCCAACTCCATCTGTATTTGCCTCTTCACAGGTATGTCTTAGCTCATGTTTTCACTGTTAATCTGGAATATTAATGACCAAAGGTTATTTGGACCAATAACTTCCCATATAGAGTGCTTTACAGTCCTATTGAATGTGTGACCCCAGTGCCAAAATGAGAAATTTAGCCTATATTCCTGCACTAGAGACAACATAAAGAATAATTGAAATGGATTGATTTTGTTTAATCTTCACACAACAAGGAGACTCACAACTAGCAGGCACTCTGCTTTTGATGTCATTAGCTGCTATGCGTGACTTCTGTACATAGCTTTTGTACTCTGCCTTAACTCCTCTCAACTCTGTGCCGGCAGGGCTGCTGAGTGCTATTGACTTTCAGACCTCTCTGTCGTGGTTTAATTTCAGTCGGCAACTGAGCACCACGCAGCCGCTCACTCATTCCCCCCCACCCGGTGGGATGGGGGAGAGAATTGGAAGAACACAAGTTAGAAAAACTCGTGGGTTGAGATAAAAACAGTTTAATAATTGAAATAAAATGATAATAATAATAA
>NW_008794154.1:1041091-1056683 GCF_000699145.1 Aptenodytes forsteri | reverse complement strand
CATGGTATGGAATGTCCCTTTGGCCAGTTTGGCTGTGCCCCCTCCCAGCTTCTTGTGCACCTCCAGAGTCAGTAGTCAGTAGAGCATGGGCAGCTGAAAAGTCAGTGTAAGCATTACCTAGCAACAACTAAAACATCGGTGTGTTATCAACTTTGTTCTCATCCTAAATCCAAAACACTGTACCAGCTACTAGAAAGGAAATTAACTCTATCCCTGCTGAAACCAGGACACTCTCCCTAGAGATTTGCTCCAATGCCCTTTAAAAGGAGCAGAAATTTTGTTCTGGATCCAGCCCTGCAAGGTCTAGCCCAATGGCTGCAGGCAAGAGGACACCTCCATGATGCACCGAGGCTTGGGCTCGGCTCTGACAAATCATGACTATTATTCCTGAATTAGACTTTATAGGTTGAAACTGAGCACAACTTAACTTTTTCTGTTTAATAACAATAATGGAAAAGAACTCCAGGCTATTAAAGCAGTAATCACAGTTATAAACAGCCATGCCACAGTCTCTCTGGCTATTTCCAAATATATCTTCCCATTTCTTATTCACTGTTGTTATCTGTGTTTAATATAAATGTTTCCACTCAATTGGTTGTAATTGACTTAGTGACTTTCAGGAAAATAACTTAAAAAAGACATCTAAATATATTCTTTCAGAGGTTCATAAAACCTTTCCTAAAACTAAAAAAATAAATGCCACATATGAGTTGCTGTAACCAACAGAGACTAAATTAATCTGCAACATAATTAGACTTATGGCATCTCTTGGCAGCCAAAAAGAGTAATCAAGAATTAAAACAAAAAAGATCTCAGGCACTGGTAAGTTATTTTGCTCAAGTGCTTTATTTTAGTTTTAAAATAACTTACAAGAAAAACACTTTTAGTAACAAACTCTCAGCTTGGTCAAACCAGGTATCGAGTTATATCCACATCTCTCTCTCATTCTGAGTAAACAAGTTATAATTGAAATTGCAGGAATTTTAACAACTCCAGTATCTGAAGTGAACCCACAGACATCAGTACCTGAAGTTACATTAATTCAGTGCAGAAAATAGCACTCAGATTTCAACTCCATATGCCCCCCCTTTTGTTTACAAATGAAGGTATTCAAGAGGCAATGCTTTCTTCCCCAGATAATAACGTGCTTATTAATTTCCTGGGTACTTTAGAGTTTCTTGAGCACTCTGGCATGAGGGGTGTGCAGCCTGATGAAGGTAAGCTGAAGTCTGCAGCATATGTGCCAGCTGCAAACCTGTGGTGCTCCAGATGTGTAGCTCCCCCATGGGCGGGCTCCTGGTGGAGCCTTTATTTGTCAAAGGAGTTGCGTAATACCACTGGAAAGGCTTTGATGAAGATAGAAAATATTTTCTATTGTCATTTATGCATTAACAAAATGTGTAATGGATACAATAATACTTTTTATTGGTATTGGATAAGAAAATGCCCTGGCTTTTTCTGTGTGTAGTTTTGATGCAAAAATAGTGATTTTTTTTTTTTTTCTTATTTTTATATAAAAGCCAAATATACATGGGGTAAAATTTTTCAAGTTGGTGTGAAAAGTATAGATATTCCTTCATCACTGAATATACAGATTAATCTGCTATACAAGCCCTATGTGTGTTGGGGCAGGGGGCTGTCAGACAGGGTGGGAAGGGTAATGTTCTCCCTGCTGGTGCCACGTGCCCATCTGGGCTTTCCTGGCATGTATGTGCTTTCCAAGAAAGCAATTGTAAAATTACGTTCAGGTGCCGGGGCACAGGAATGGGGGATTGCAGCGCGATCCCTGTGTTTTATTTCTGTGCTTTGGTGGAAGTTGTTGCTGCTGCCTGTTAGCGCTTCTGCCTTAAAAGTCCAAGGTGTGATATGGCAAATACTGTTTGCATGTGAGATCTGCTAATTAGTTTTCTGTTCCTTTATTGCGTTATTGCTGGCTCTTACAGATCGCAGTTCAAGGAAAAAAAAAAAATCCTGGTGAGATTTACACAGTGAGTTCCTGGTGGCAGGATTTCTTCACTAGTGCTTACTTAATTCAAATAGAGAAATATTTGCTATTGAAACAGTAACTTGTCGATCCAGTAGTACTTCATCATTTGTGGGCTCCTAACCAAGCCCAGGTGTGCTCTTGGCGGGGTTATCATTCCATATTACACAGAAAATCCCTAAATGCCTTCATCCTAATGAAAAAATCTTTCACAGTGGACAGTTTGAAAGATGTGAAAGTTATTCTCCATCATCGGGATTGTCATGGTTTAACCCCAGCTGGCAGCCAAGCACGATGCAGCTGCTCACTCACTCCCCCCTGGTGGGATGGGGGAGAGAATTGGAAGGGTAAAAGTGAGAAAACTCGTGGGTTGAGATGAAGACAGTTTAATAGGTAAAGCAAAAGCTGCGCACGCAAACAAAGCAAAACAAGGAATTCATTCGCTACTTCCCATCGGCAGGCAGGTGTTCAGCCATCTCCGGGAAAGCAGGGCTCCATCATGCCTAATGGTTACTTGGGAAGACAAACGCCATCAGTCCAAACCTCCTCCCCTTCCTTCTTCTTCCCCCAGCTTTATATGCTGAGCATGATGTCACATGGTATGGAATATCCCTTTGGTCAGTTGGGGTCAGCTGTCCCAGCTGTGCCCCCTGCCAGCTTCTTGTGCACCCCCAGCCTACTGGCGGGGGGGGGGGGGGGAGAAGCAGAAAAGGCCTTGACTGTGTAAGCGCTGCTCAGCAGTAACAAAAACATCCCTGCGTTATCAACACTGCTTTCAGCACAAATCTAAAACATAGCCTCATACTAGCTTCTATGAAGAAAATTAACTCTATCCCAGCCAAAACCAGCAGAGTGATTTTTATACCAGAAGATGCTTCTGAGTGCTGTCTCCCAAAGCAATCCTAATAAATCAACACCACTGAAAACATTAAAAAGTTTAAAGGGGTGGAAAAAAATTATACTTTCAGAAAATGATAGTTTTTCTTTCTATAACACTTTAGGAGCACTTCACTGTTTTGCCAGAGCCAGCCCCTCCTATGAAGTCTACAGCAGACGTGAGCAGAATTGGTGTGCTGGATCCGTTACGATAGCTGTGCGTTTATGAGGTATTCTTATCAGCCAAAATGTGTTTAACACACCCTGGCTGCGCTGGGATTTATGGTGAATCGCTTTCCGTGAGATTTAAAGTGATTTCAAATCTGCCTGAGATTTAAAAGACTTAGAGCAGGGAAGCTTTGGGGATTTGCAGTGTTTTCAAATTTGCAAATGCTAGAAATGCCATTATCTGGGCAAGTCTTTATTAATCAAAATAAATAAAACCATTTTTCTCTCCAGCAGAAAGCTGTAGAGCAACTCCCTAACTCCTGGGGAGTGTGTGGTAAAACATGCCTTTGAACAGAAATCTGCAATTCCATGCCTTGGATAATAAGGAGCTATTTAGAGCCAAATTGAGCTGTCTTGTTCAGGTGTAGCTCAAATTGTTCTTTAGAGCCTCTCCACATGTGTGACGTGTTAGAAGAGGTCTCCAAAGCCTGTGGGAGTTTTTACTATCAATGTGAATGAACTTGGGATGCGAAAGGAGAATAAGATTTATCTGGATAAATTTTGGGTAATCTGGGGAGGTAAGACCTCATTTAAGTGAGGCCTGTGAGTGGCTCCAGGTTATCACTGGGTAGAGGTTTTGGAGATGTGGGATGTGAACTGATGGGACCCTGAAATAGCCCTTTCAGATCTCAACACGGTGATTTCCATGGCTATCTGAGCTGTTGCCGCTGGGCTGTGCAAGAAGAGTTGGTTATGTGCAGCTCTGGATGAAGGGCTGAGGAGCATATGGCTTGTCTGCAGGGAGCATTGCGAATGATTTGCTATATGTGCTGTGTAAAAATGTTATGTTTTGACGTGCTGGCTCTCTGGGTTTGGCTGGGAGTGGGTTGTTAACTGCAATATATAAATGAGCTTAGTAAAATCTGTAATTCCATCCTATTCTAAGCTTTGAGGATGCGTTTGCAATGGCACGAGCAGGCAGCTGAGCAAACCTGTGCCTGGCTTTGTGTGTTAGTCTACCCTGAGTTGATGCTCTGTACAAACCTTGAACGTTTTAGTGCAAGGCAACTTATTGTTCCCTCTGAAGTACTTGGCTGATGTTGACAAATGCTGGTGATCCCAGAAAAGCGTGCGAGGTGAGAAATATCATTCATGGATATCTTTTCCTGGACCTAACCAGGGTATGGGATCAAGCTCTAAATTACTTATTCAGAGCTGCTTTCAGGCCTGTGGTATCTGCCCTGGCATTGCAACCAAATTTAAAGTTTAAAAAAAAAAAAAAATTCTTGCTCTTGGGGGAAACAGTACAAAAGTGAGAGCAGCCCAATTCCTTTTTTTTTTTGTTTGTGTTTTTCTCTGAAGAGGCAGCTTGCAGACATTAAATGGAGGTTAGAATGAGGTAAGAGGTTAGAATGAGGTAAAGAGGATTAAGATCTGGTATTTGAAGTTGGTTAATTTTAGCACAGTCTTGCTAGGTTGTGTATTATCATTCCAGCAGCTGTTTTGAAACTGTCTAGTCTACTTCATGCGTTAGGCACTTACTGAAGCCTCTGCTATGTATACATTGTTTTTATTTTTCCTTTCCACTGCTGCCTCTCCCCAAACATTTTACCTCTTATTTGTGCATTATCTTTGTCAATGCGTTTCTCAACTTGCCACTTTTCTTTCTGAGGTTCCAGTCTTCTATTACAGGGGCTTTTTATTGCTTTGCGGCAGGAACTTGCCACATGGTGTTTTTTCTGCTTTTCCTGATTATTTCACTTCCCACCACTGACAACCCTTCAAGCTCCTGTGAATGGAGGTGTCTTTATGCCATTTGCTTCCTCTCAAGCAAAGTCAGCTTTTTAATACCAGAAAAGTCTGAGGGGAAACAAAATGCAAAGGATGACATTTTTGAAGAAGAGAAGATTTAAATTTTGTCAGTTCTTCCATTCAGTGCGATGTCATTCAGTGCAATGTCAGTGTCAGGATGCGGTGATGATTGATTCTCTCTGCCATTAACGTCTTCCTTATACCCCTGAGTAGGACCACCAGAAATCTAGCTAGAGTCGTCTCCAAATAAAACTTTTGATTGTTTATCCCATTCAAAAAAGTAATTAAAAGGTAATAAAGTAGTTAAGTAACAGCTCTCGCTATGTATCGTGTTCCTGTGTCCCTTCAGGCTGTGGACTAGCCTTCAGTGAACTCTATTAAATTGTACCCATGCTCTAACAGTGAGCTTTTTTTCTGAGCCAGCAACAGAGTATTCTAGCATCTAACACGATTGATATCAGTATTGCAAAGTGCTTACAAGTGATGCTTAAATCTTGCATATCTTAAATATTTTTATACACAAGGATAATACAATCCCCAAATCATACAATGCATGGCAAAGCAGGTAAGAAGAGAAGGTCTGTTTAACCAGATAATGTACCAGCAACTAAATGGGAGTGGGATAATCTCTCTCAAAGGGCTTCACCATTAGACAAAACACTAATTGATCAGACCAGCTTGATTAGTCCAAGGTGAATTCAGTTGTTCATAAACCTAGCCTGAAGTCAGAATATCTTCTACTGTTTTATTTTGTTACATTAAGTAGTATTAATGCTTTAGACTTCAGTATTCAAATGTCTTTTTTCTTTTTTTTCCTTGTTCTTTCTGGAATTCCCATTTCATTGCTCCTCTATTGCTAGCTCTTCTCCCAGTATGCTGTTTCACCTTGGCCAAATTTCCACCTTCTTTAAGATCTCCCATTTTTCAAGTGTTAGCATTATGATAGTAGAGATTTCTGCCAGGTGCTTGGTCTCCTTACAATATTCATGTGATCTGTCCTCCAAGTCTTGCTTACTGTTTCCTGTTTTTGTTCTTGCTAGAATGCTAATTAGTGCCTGTGACTCAAAACTGCTTGTTTAGGTAAATGTACCCACCAGCAGTTGCTGTACAGTGGTGTTGCTGATGTGAAATTTTTTTTTCGCGTTTTCATTAAGCATGTCCGGAGTTGTTATAATTGCATACTAACCAAAGAACATTAAGGAGACAAGATTGTGGGGCTATAAACAACTTGTCACTTGCAGGTGACTTCCCTGCTATGCTGGTCTTATCATGGTCTCTATGTCTACTTTTTTTTCTTGGTATCTTGCACTGTCTCATGAAAAATCATGTGCTGGATATTCAGTCTTAATGGACCCCAGGGTGATCCAAGGTGGAATTTTTTTCCTGAGGTGCTGCAGATGTACTCATAGTATAAGCACAGGTCTGCTTTATCTTACAGCTGAAGTGTATCTGTATCTAAAATGTTGCTTGAGAGGAATGTATAATCACTGTGAAAAAGTTATCCAGGAAAAATAACTTTTTCCATTTTCAAATTGAGAACACCGTAAGACTTTTCTTGAGCTCATTTGAAAGTCAGTGTTAGCTTTTAATACATTCTGCGAGTATGTCCTAGCCCATGGATTTCTTGTGGACAATTTGTTGCAAGTATTTGAAATCTAGGTAATCCCTCTTTCTTTAATCCACTGGTATGGCTTTATCCTTGAGATCGGCTTGGGGCATGACCCAAAGCCAGCTATAACTGGTGAGAGTTCTTTCAATACCATTAATCACCAGAAAAACAAAGTCTGTTAAAGGTCTGACTTTGATTTTACTTATCAATCCTGTTGGCTTGAATGGGGTTACAAAGACTTCAGAAAGGGAGAATTTTGCATCTTCTCCAGCACCTTTAAAGAGGATGCTCCTCACTTTGGACACATCATTTGTAGCTTATTAAAACCAAACTCTAAGCTTTTATTATATCATCAATACATCTAATCAAGTTTTAGAGGAAAGGTGGATTTATTTTATGTTTTCATAAATTCTCATTTTGTCTATCAATAGTTACAAGATATTTGAAAAATAGTTTGAAAAAGAAACCCCATTCTGCCTCTCGCATCTAGTTTATCAACAGGACTCTTAAATCTCTGTCCATGCTACATTAAAAGCAGAATCGAAAAAGTTTGATAACTGCTTATTAAATCTGTTCTCCTAAATCAAGTCAAGACAGGCATCCCAGATGGAAACTCATCTCATTCTCATAAACACACTTTATGCACACAGGCACAAGGCATGGATACCGATGAATCACTGAAATAAAATTCTGATAGATATAAAAAAATCCCCAAAACATTGTAGTGTTAACTCTCAATTCTTCATGCCTTTAACACATTACTGTTCTTGTCTGTACCTGTTCTGTCATTAAAACAAGTAACACTGTATATGGTGCCTTCCAGCTGCAAATATAAAGGAAGGGCATTGGGCGCTCAGTCTCAGACTCCATCCTTAAAACACATTAAAACAAATGGACATCATTTTTAATTGTTTGCTATTCAGCAACATGGGAGATGTCTAGAGAATTCAAAAGCCCTTTGCAGACTCTCAGAAGCAAACTCTGGGAAACCAGAATGTGGTGCAGTTTTACCCATTCCTGTTCTGAACAGAACAGTATTTTTTTCCCCCCCATTATTTTTACTGAAAAAGGGTTGCAAACATGAAACATAGGGTGCAATAGTGAATACTATATCTGAAGTACTGTAGGTAGACTGCAGGACCTTTGAAGTCTCTCGCAGTTCCTTGTAAAAATAAAATTCAGCTCCTGCCCAAGAAGACTTCGAAGTGAATCTGTGCTGCTTCAGAGGTAACACCAGTGGAAGCAGCTTCCCTCCATGCCAAAACTAATTTCTTGTTCTCTGTCCTTTGTAAGGTGCCAGGGAAGCAGGAGTGGTTTCAGCAAAGGAGCCTAATCTGCTAATGGTGGAGATGTCAGACTTTTGGGTTAGTTCTTTATACCAGTCTTCTGTGTTGGGGGGAGTCGGGTTGGTGCCTTTGTTCTGTGGACCCTGGAGAAGGGTCACAGATAGGAGGTTTGTGTGGTGCAAGGAAGGAGCAAAGTGGTATCCCTCCTTTCCAGGCGTGCTGAACCTCCATCCAAGTGAGTTCAGACTCATGGATGTCAACTTTTTGAGCAAAATGGCTTCTAGACAATTTCTTTAAAGTGAGACTCAAGGCAGCTGAGTTTGTTAATAGATTTTTCTTTTACATGCTAAATTTCTTTTTTTTTTTTAAACTACTGAAATCTATGTTAGTGTTTTCTCTGAGAAAAATAAGTATTTAAAACCATTTTGTAAAAATGACTGCAATGCATAATTTAATCTGAGGTGTAAGTGCGATGTTTTCATCTGTTGCTCCTCTTGGTTTCTTACCAAATACTGGGTCAGGTTTGGGCTTGAAATTAGCAATTACTTCAAAGCAGTACTTTGGGTAGGCAGATGAAGAGTCTGAGGGCTCAGGAATTAAGCTTGCAGCAACTCCCTTATGCATGCAGTAAACTTAACCTGTTACCTAACACCAAGTGTCAGAGTCTAAATGTCAGAGAAGGCTGATCAGCTGCACAGAACTGTCTGCTCTATGCATGACCTGCCTCTGAGACTGTCCCCCGTGCTACAGGTTCAGTTTGAACCTGGGAACTGGGTAGTTTGACCCTAAAGGATGAGATATATCTACCTAGGTAAAGTTTTATCCCCTTTAAGGCACCACTAGCAAGGATCAGATCAGGATAAAATGCCAAAAACTCCCCAGTTGCTGCCACTTAGTGAAGATGATTTCTGTGCTGGAGATGCCTAGCAGAGCAGACTGACCTTTCTGGATGCAGAGAACTATCAGCATCTTCTCCCAGACCTCCCCTGTGGCAATGCTTTAAGTGGGCAGGCACTTCACAGCACTTTCTTGATGCTCTTTAGGACATGCTCTTTCTCATTTGGACTTCCTCCTCTTACATTTCTCTCTCTCTCTCGTTGTGTGGTGTGTGGTTTTTTTTTTTTTTTTTTTTTGAGGATTTTCTTCTGTGGTCCATGTTGCTCTTGTGTTTTATCTCCTGTTACAAGAACTTCTTTCCCTGCTGTGTATCTGGGAACCTGTTTTCTGGTAACCTCCTTCTGAAGCCTACCCTGCTCTTCAGCCTTCAGCTGCTTGCTGACTCTCCATATTCTGCTGTCACATGCCAATTAGGTTGGGGTTACTCCTAGGACTGGCTCTGAATACCAGATTGTTATAATTTTTTTTTAAACTCTTTTTCGATGTAGAGTATTCTCAAAATGAGAAGTGTACGTGTAGTACATTATGGAGAGATGCTTTTTGATGTCATGCATGACTGTTTATGGCCAAACTCATCTGAATTTATTTTGCCTTTTTTTTTTTTTAATTCTATTTCACTATAGACAAAAAGACATGTGAGAGAGCTGTCTTGGAGTAGAAGCAAGCTACCTGCTTTTGTATGGCTTAGGACAATAACCCATCCTAGCCAGAGACAGCCTTGCTGTGTGTACAGCTGCCAGGGTGCTCCCAGAATGCTGCCTGCAGCATTTCCAGCTGGCAGCACTCAGCAGCTTGAGGTCTTGGTTGGGTAGGGCTGGTGCTGTGATAGAGCTGTGAATCCTCCCTGCTGCGAGCTGGTATCATGCAAACAGAGTGAACCTATGCCCTGCGGGTAGGGTATCTCATCTTTCCTTGCCCAACATGATGGGGTATGGGTGTATGCTTAGCAAAGCAAACAGGTATTGGAATCTCATAGTTTGCTGCAAACAGCTATTTCTGTCCCCTGTCATCTTAAAATAAGCATCACTTATACTTTTGTAGTGAAAGTAGCTTTTTTCCTCAATTAAGCGGTGCGCATGTTTTGTTTTTTGCCAAAGTGGTTGTGCTGTGTTTTCCTGAGAGAGACACAATGGAGTTTGTTTGGTACAAACCCCAGAACTGAATCTTTGTGCATATCTGATGCTGTTTCATGCAGGGGATGTGGTATTCATTGGGAAATGATTCATGGAACTCTTCCCAGAAGGAGAGCAAATATCAGCCTTTGGATTATCAGGTCACTACCTATATACGAATCGAGGTCAGTCGACCCCGAACTTTTTGCAGCAACAGAAATAATTTGTTTGCTTTTTGTAGAGGTCGGTTTTTGTTTTGGTGAAGAATGTGTGTTTATATGGACACATGCACGATGTTGCACAACTATATACAGTGCTGATTTAGTTCAAGGACAGGATCAGGAAGCATTGCCAAGGGATTTAAGATGCCCTTCTGTTGTGCAATATTGTGTCCTATTTTCACAGCGGACTAATAGTTTGCAGACATCTTGTATTCAACAGTTACTGTATGTTCTAATTTATGTTTATGTTGTAATTTATTCATGGCCAAGAAGACATGGCTGGATTATTAATACTCTCTTAATTAGTCTGTTTTCTGGTGGTAACTTGCCTTTCATGGCTGAGCAGGAGCTGACAGTGGAAGTCAGGCAGTAACCTGGAACAATGTGACTGCTTCAATCCTGACCTTAAAACCAGGGCAGGTTACCTTTTTTCATATTAATACCTCTTCCTGCTAAAGTCACTATAATTTCAGAAGAAACTGTACTTACGAATAAGATGCAAAATGTTGCGTTTTCATGATGTGTTTTTATGGTACACAGACTTAAAAGGTCTCAGCTGCGCAGCTGTACCTAGCTGAGTGCATTATAGCTAGCAGGTCCTGTGCTAGGTGACCTCCAAGTTCATGAGGGTACTGATTTTTTTTTTTTAACCTTTGTTGGCATAGCCCATGGAACACCTTTACAGAATATCCTTCGTTTTACAGTCTAAAAATAAAACAAGTCAATAGTTAATAGTGAAAGACAAAAAAACAAAACAACAAAAGGATTCATCAAAGTACATTCTCATATGCGGGGAGGGTAGAAGAGTCAAAATGCGTGGAGGTCTCAAAGCCGATAAAGTTCCAGAAGAGCTGTGAAGGCAGAGGAGGTGGGTACAGCCTGCACTTGCTCTCTTGCCGTCTTACACTTGCTGCTCATGGCTGCCAAGGATATGCACTGTGCATCAAACAGGGAAGATGCTTTTAACTTCTGGCTAGTAATTAACCTGAAGTTGAGCTCCTTCTAGACTAGGAGGCTAGAAGCATAGTGTGGGAAGCAGGTATTTCTCCGATTACTTCTCTTTGGTGGTTCTTGATGCACTGCATATTTATTTCCAGACTATTTCTGGCCAGTAGGAGTTTCTGATATTAATGATGGGTAGACTTTCAAAAGATCCTGAATTTTAAAGCAGCTTTGAAGCCAGTTTCCTTTAAACTCCCTTGAAAACTTCTGCCAGTACAATTTATTTAAACATAAATAATTAAAATCTTGCATCTGTATGATCTTAGTTATCACTCTCCATTCTTAACTCTTTGTTTTTTTTGTAATCTAGATTAATAAATTCATTTTTGGGACAGAGGTGGACTATTCCTATATTACTTTAAATATCGTTAGGTAGGTTTCCAATACAGTTTCATACAATAAAATCATGACCCCAAGAGGAGGCTTGAGCCTGTATCGTGAAACTTGTGAAGACATTCAAAATTCAGGCTACATCTAAAGTGTGTAACATGCCCTCTGAACACATCTTGCACGGAATGAATCAAATGCTCATAAACATAGGTTTGTGTTACAAAAATTGCAATCTGAATTGCATTTGGGATTTTAAATACCCTATCTCTGTTGCTGCCTTTTGCTAGGTAAATCTTTCTCATTGAAATGTTAAAGAAACCATTAACTCAATCAGTGTTTTGGTGGTCTTTTGCCATGACTGTACCTTCACCTTGACATTTGATAGCAAAACATCATTGTTATCTCCTGTTCAAAGATGAATTAATCTGAGCTCTGCTGCTGTTATTTCCTCCAAGTGACCTTGGCCACTTGTCTGATCAAAGCCTAGTGATGGGGGAGCTTCCGATTTTCCTTTACTCAGTATAATGAAACCCTCTTGCTGAAATTAGATCTAGCTTGTTTCAAAAAATTGTTCTGCTGCAATTAAGAAGGTGCTTGATGGCCCCTTTGATCCCTCAGCTAATTAGCAGGTTAGGGAACAGAGCTGCTTCTGTTGAACGGGCCCACAATGAACCAGGGAATGGAAATTACTGTACTTCTTGTCTCCTCCTCCCACCTGGAGCTGCTGGGTATGTCCTGATGGATGCAGAGCTTAGCAATGGACCAGATCCATGATGTGCAATCAAACCTGCTGCTTTCTGTCAAATCTCCTATGTCAGCTGGGTTTTGGGGTCTGGGTTTCATATTAGAGACTTGCTTCCACATGCAAGTGAATAGTATAGTAGCAAGTTGTTTTTTGTTTACTTGTTTCTTTTTAACTTTTCCACTAGAGGTCTAAACCAAAACTGTCAGCTTTTGGTTACCAACAGTTCTACTGTTCTTCTGAAGTTTCTCCCTGCTGGATATCTAGTAGCTTCTGCCTTACGGATGCTCTGGTTTATGGCTGATCAGCACAGGCATACAGAGCTCAGGGTCTGCTGGGCACCTTGGACCATTTTGTCTTTGATCCATGCGCTGTCCTGGATGGAGACACCCTGTCGACTCAGGGGTTTCTGGCAGCCTCCTCTCCTGCTGCGTTCCTCCGTTTCCCTCCTGGTATGGAGGCCAGACTGGAGAAGTTGCTTTGCTGTAGCAGTTCACATCTCTCTGTCAAGCAACGCTCTGTCCAAAACCAGGAAAGCTCGATTTCCCCTCATACCCTTTCTCAGCTTTCTGTCCAAGAATTTCTACTGCTCCCTTCATAAGTAGGAGGTGGGGGGGGGAAAAAAAAGGAAAAAGCAATGAAACATTGTAGCCAGGACAAGCTGAAAACTCCGTTTTCTGTTGTGAGTCTCCCCTTGCAAAAGAGAGGCCAAGAAACCTGATAGGAATCAAAGGTCTCCAGGAGCCCTGAGACCTGGTCCGAGTACTCAGTTTTCACTGTGGCTTTCTGAAAGCTTTGTTTTAACTGGGATGCTGCAACGAGTGTCTTGCCTCTGGCATGGATATGGCAGGGCTGATCCCTTTGCTTCTGTGGGCTGCACCATGTCCTTATCCCCCTGGTCTCCCACAAGCACGAGGCAGGCCAACCCGAGGCACAGTTTCCTTCAGCTCCCTTTTCACAAGCTCAGCCCCACCATGAGCACCTGTGGGCTCCCTTGTGCAGCCTTGTGCTCTGCTCGCCCTCTTCTCTGGGGCAAAGCGTGCTGCCTGTGTATGTGCCTGTATACCTATGCTTCATGGTATATGAACTAGTTCTACAACTTACATTGTGAGTCTCACAAAAATGTTATAAAATGTAGTAGCAATGCATATTAATCTTCTATCTTGTTTTATAACGTGTGAAATGTTGTGGCTCAGGTGCCTGTGTCTGAATAGGTATAATAACTGCAGTCCTGCTTTGCCTTTCAAAGAAATAATTGATATTTGCTTGGGGATGTCTGTGACTCTATTCTCTGCTTTATTTATGTGGGCTCAAATCCAATCAATTTAGTTTGAAAAAGTGGTGATGTTGTCCTTACAAAGTCAATATTTCATAACAGCTTCAAGGGGGAAAAAGTTAGAGGATACCAGTATCCAGAGTGATGGCTTTTTAATCCTTTACCTTTAATTTAGGTCAACTATTGTGAAATAATCTTGTTATCTATAACTACCTGGCTGGGTAGGATGACATATTCCTTCATTGTTCATGTCTCTCTAGCTCACTGCCATCCTTGTCTGTAATAGCAACATGTTCCCGGATGCCTAATGATAGCATGCAAAGCGTCTAATATTTTTAGATATCCTTTAGTAAAAGCTATGAATTCATATTTAATGAAGCCTAAGTGTCAGGGAAAGTCACTTCAATTATACTTCTGACAAAAATAATATTTCAGAACATGCAGAGAGCTGTGAGAAATAATTGTACATTCCTTATTTATATGGCAACTAATAATGGAAAATATTTTTTTTCTCTCACAACATGATTTAGTCTCATGAAACAGTGATTTTCTTCATTTTTCTGTGGCGTGTGGTTTCAGCTGCTGCTCTCTTCTGAGATGGAATTTGTTAGTGAGAGATTTTTCTTCTGGAGGTCAATTGCTTTACTAGCCATCTGAGTTAAGTGACATGACTTTAATTTTAGCCAAATTTCCTAATATTCTGTTCTGCATGTGAAGCAGAAAGATGTTGTTTGACAGATAATGGATCATTTACAAGAAGAATTACCAAAAATGTAGAATAAATACTGCTTTTAAGACACTTTCTTCTTAGGTGTTTAGGGGCTGTCGGGCAGCAGGGAGTGAACGGCTTGAGCTGGAGAGCCTGGTCCTGGTCCCAGTTGGTGCTGTCTACTCCCCAGCAGATTAAAGGGAAAGATTATTCCCTTTAAAACCTTTTATTTTGGTGGACAGAGCAGAATGAAAATACGTTCTGATCAGCAGAAAACTTTTCTGGCTCTGAGAATATTTCTGCAGTTGTGGGAAGTGCACTTTTTATTGAGGATAAGCTGATACTTAGTATCATCTAGTCCATGAAAATACTGTTGTGCTGTTTGACATTTAAACACAATGATTTCAAAACCTTCATGGGAAAAATATTGGTTTTTTTTAATGTTGGTACTGAAAATATTAACTCTGTGTGAAGCTCTGAAGTTGAGATTTGTTCATATTACTTCAGGTATAAAAAAATTTAGTGCTTACATAAACTTTCTTTGCGTCTCAACCATGGTTTCTCAGTGGATCCTACTGGAGAACTTGTCTGATGTGGAATAGTTGTAAATAAAAAGATGAATTTTTATTGTAAATTGGTAAATTGTAAAACCAATGATGATACTTTATATAAATTGCCAAGGTTACACCTGTGTGGGACCTAAGTGCAATGCTTACCCTGGTGCCTGCCCATAGGGAATTGCAGTTCTGAGTCTCCTAAGCCAGCATAAGGCTGGAAACCTTTGGTGGGGAGGATGAGGGCAGTGCTGGAAACATTTGCAGATTCCTCCCTAAAGAATTAAAAATATATTTGTTCTTTTATCACTTCTTTTCTTTTCTTTTTTCCCCTGCTTCCTCTGAATTAGTTCACCAACTGTCTGTTTTAACACAGATCCAGGAAGAAAAAAACCTTTGTGCTCCTGTTGATTTTTAAGAGGTTGAGTTTAATTTTCTTCATGCAGGTTTGTTTAAATAAATGATGCATGTTTAACTGAAACACATGAAATAGAGCTCAGTGGCATAAAAAATGTCAGTGTAGTGTGGACCTTGAACTTGTGAACTACATGTAGATATTGAGACAAATTTGTCTTAAGTGCATACAGCTCCACAGGCTTCAGAGATTCCTACCAGTGGTGAGTTGGTTTCTGGCATGTTGAACATGATGGTGTTTGTACTTCAGAGGTAATTCTGGACCTAGTCTAATAAGTGTTTACTTTTCTGGAATTAAATTGTGGAGGATATATAGTTTGGGTGGATATTCATTTAATTGAGTATATTAAAGAGAACATATTCAATTTTAGAGGGTATATTCAGGAGAATTGGATATACTTTTACATCTGTTCAGAATGTTTGGATCAGAAATCTTTAAACAAAGACCAGGAACTTCATAAATTCAACACTTTCCCCTTGAATTTCTGAGGAGTTAATTGAAAAAAACAAAAACACCCAACCAAAAAACCAAAAAAACAACCCTGTTGCTGATCTCTACTTTCTTAATGCTACGGTGTTTGCCATGGTGTGCCCGACTGT
>NW_008794154.1:1035343-1040962 GCF_000699145.1 Aptenodytes forsteri | reverse complement strand
TCTTCCCCCCCCCCCCCCCCCCCCCCCCCCTTGGTGATCAAGCCTGAAGTGCTATTGCATTTCAGAAATAATTAGCACTAAGAGTCTTAACTGCTAACATCAGAGTGTTAATTGATACGGACTATGCAGTAATTAGTCATCTAACTAAAATAAAGGCAAGCAGAGGAATCCCTTGAATGGTCACAAAGTAACTGGGACATCAATCAAAAGCTCAAAGATTTTGAGATTACTCTAAATTTAAATAGAGTTCAGACCCCGGTGGGGAACTGTACCCTGCCTAGGAGGCTTAATTAGACTAACTGTCTGCAAGACAGCATAAAACAGATGGGTGCGTTCCTGTTGGAAGTTGTTTAATGCACCTTTTGATAGCTCCAATGGCATATGCGTGAACTTTTAAGCATCTTCAACTAAGCCTTTTGTTTGGTCTCATGTTTCCTTAGGAGAATTTTAATAATGGGAATAGCTATATTGAAGAGCTTCATGTTTCCGAGAACTCTGAGCTGGTAACATCTGCCTAGTGTGGGAATTCATCTACAAACCAAACCTGATGGTTGGCTGAGTAATTTGAACAGCAGAGACCAACATGTCAGCTAAATATAGTTTATAGTTTGGGAAATGTGGGGGATATTTCTTAATGAATTGAAGCATAGAATGTATTAAATAAAGTGTGTGGTAATAAGGAAAATGTTGTGTAAACCTTTTTTTTTTTTAAGTAATCAATTTTTCCCAACCAGTATTTTTTGTGATCCAAAAAGGCCCCTTCCTTGTATATAGTTATGCTGGTGCTTTTACAGGATTTGTTGCAATTAAACCGTAAACCAAAGACAAATATATTTTTCTGTTCCCAAGATCTTGCCTGGGGCTGATCTTGTCTCACCTGCCCTGGCCCGCGGTTGCCCAACCAGTGGCTTGTGTCCCATTCTGTCACTTATCCCATTTAGACAAATGTTCCCTTCCTCGACAGCTCCCACAAATCAGGGCTGACACAAATCCCTGTCCTTAGTTCTGATACAGCTGAGGTAAGAGCATGTTGTGATGTTTTATGTTGCAGAGGCAGACTGAAGGAATGTTTTTCTTTGTAAAGTAGAAGGTGAGAAAGTTTTCAGTGACTTTTAGTTAATCTAGCTATTTGCACATTAGTCTGTTTTCTAGTCTAGGAGCTGCTACCAAGCTGTGCAATGCTCTGCTGGCATATGTGTGCTGTACGCCCAAACGTATCAGGCAATGCAGAGAAATGAGAAAAGTTAGGCTCCCCCTCAATAGGGAAGACAGGGGATTCTACCCAGCTAAGAAAACGCGATAACTTCATACCCTTTGGGTGTATGACAGTCTGGGGACAAGCAGTATATTTGTATTCAAGAGTTTTGGGAGATTTCTTTGCTTCTCTCAAGCTAGCCCAGCATCCATGGGAGCTCTTGGGGTCACTTAACAATCTTCAGTTTGCTTCCTTGTCTGTGAGAACAGATGAAGGCTGACTTCGTGCTTGGGCTAAGTTCAAGCAACATCAGGAAATTGGTACAAAGGTAGATGAAGAGAAAAACACTGACATGTTTATTCCTGGTTTATAGAACTCTTTTATATCCTGGCAAGGGTTTTTCTTTTGTGTTGTCTCTTGCCAGCAAAGCGGTCTTACTGGCTCTGTGTGGGATTTGGGTCATCAGACAAAAAGGATCAGATCTTCTGTCCCTGGAAAGCTTTGAATTGACTTCTGTGGATTTTTGGTTAGAGTCCTGAATAAATTTTAATTGTTGGTTTCACTAATCTATTAATTTCATTTCTGAAAAATAAATATCCTTTTGGAACTGTTGACTACATGTCTCTGCTAGAAGTCTGTATTTCCCTAAAGTTAGTTTTCATAATATTATGTCTTTTGCTGCAATATCATTTTCCCAGCTTTTGAAGCTTAAAAGAGTAGTAGAGCTTCCTAGCTTTATATATTGCTGGATGCTTCATAAGTGATTTGTATTAATGTGTGCTTAGATGAATCCGTTTTCATGAAAACACTGGGGTTTTCATGGATGAATAAGACCTAATCCTGCCTGGTGAAAACATCACTATAAATAAGAGCTGATGCTATTGCATTGAGAAGAAGCAATTGTAAATAATGGGAAGAAAATTCTATTCATGGAAATATTTCTTGTCTAAAGGGCCATACCCATTTTTATTTATCTATTTGTTTTTAACTTGCAAAATGTCTGTATTTGGAATGAATACAGACGGGTTGTATTTTATTAAAAGTAGGAGCTGAATGCTCTGGCTGGAATTGGCCAAGTTTAGAATAACTTAATTGCTGAAAATGCACATCTTCCATAGGAAAACTGTGTATGATAAAATCTGCCTGGCACAACCAGCCTGCCGCTTTTTTCAAGCATGGGAATTTATTTATTTTCGTCTCAGTGGCTGTTTTGATGCTTCAGATTTTATCTCATAGGTGTTGAAATTTTCTAAAATAGAAAGGAGTTACATGAAGTTATTCTTGAGGCTTCCCTTCACCAATTTTCTCTGACATTTAATTCTTTCTAATGCTGTATTATGCTTGATTTATCCTTAGTTCTCCTAGGTCTCTTTCCTCTTTTTCTTTCTTCCTTCTGACACCATAACATGTTCCTTTCAATGTTTTCATAGATCAAAGCATCCTCCTCTACCTTTCTTCTTGTTGCTGTCTTTAAAACAGGTATTTCAATTAATAGAGACTGCAGCTGGAAAGGAAAGATGATTCAAGAGCACTATAGTGCTGTGGTAATTTAATTTGGGCATCTCTGAGTATCTCACTGAATTTCCAGTTGTTAATGTGCTTAAATTTCTTTGTCATATTTGATTTTCATGGAAATCTTAGGGGACACCTCCAGAGAGCCAAAGTGCCCCAAAGAAAGCAGAAGAAAGGAGAGAGTTTAGAGAGGTCTTGTTTATTCAGAAATATTTTTTTGAAGATGAAATGAATCTTTAATTGGCAACCAACTCTCTAGGAACGCTGCTCTGCGGTTGACCATGTCCCTTGGGACTTGGTCGCCTCCTAAGCAGTCTCTTGCATGTTTTAGTCATCATCTGTGCTGCTGGCAGCCAACCTGCAGTGAGGTCCCCAGGGGGGGAAGCCTGGTGCACCACTTGGGGGGGAGCAAAAAATTATTCCTAGTTCAGAATCAGCTGCTTAACCGAGATCATTTTACTTCATCAGAGCAGCTAACTAGAGATTTGTACTTTCTCTCTTTATTGACATATCTTATCAAGCAAATCCCTAGGAAGAGGATGGAGGTGGAATCTTTCTTTTACAGCTTTCTCCACTGTGGAGCAATTTTACTTGGCAGTAGACGCTGCTAAGACATCGGCAGGCAAAAGAAAGGTGGATGCAGGTGGTCTTTTTATAACGTCAGAGGAATCAAAGAATTATAAGGATGCTCATTCCTTTTAGAAAGCCACCAGTTACGAGGCAGCACCAGTTCTCCATAAGCAGGACTCTTTTTTGCAATCTAAAGAAAAGTCTCAGTGGCTGAACTGCATGGAAATGGGTCTTTTTCCCTGGCACGCTCTGCCCCTGCACTTCACCTCTGGGGTCTCCTGTTCCTGTGTCCTGGCTGGGCAGGAGGATGCGGGGCAGTGGGTATGAGCATGTTTTGGGTGTCTGTGCCTGGAAAACATCTGTCCCAGGCTATGGCCTATGGTTGTGTCTCCTACTTTCCATGGCATCACATGCCGTATGTGGTTTCCCTTACCTCATTGTAGGGCCTCATCTGGTCCCTTCCCCTGGCTGCAATGCAAAATTAAGGTGGTAGGAAGGAAGTACAGTGGCTTGGAGCCTCCTAAACCAGATTCAACTCATGACCCTGATTTTGGCCACCTGTGGCTTGTTCTGAAGACTGGAGTTATGGATGTAAATGAGTATGCATCCAGTCCCTTATGGAGATTCTTAATTCGGGTACTTTATGGTGATGAGCTGAGAAAACACGAACTTTCTTTATAGCCTGTGTTTGAGCTTTTGTGAACACATGGGAGATGTACAGCTGTGGCATGTTGGCTCTCCTCATCTGAAAACTCTTGTTTAAAGCAGTAAGAATATGGGATATTTTTGGGTTATTTAACCACTCAGTTGGAATGAAGCAATTGATATTTACTGAGATCCTGATGACTGGCTTGTTCTATGCATGCCTGTTTCTAGGCAAGAAGCAGTCTCCTTGTAGGTAGGTTGTGAATCTACTGAGAGCAGCACTTCAAGAAACGTGCAGAAGAGAGAAGAAACTTCAAGGTGGACAGTTACAAAACACCATCTGTGTTCACACTTCGTGCTGTGATCAGTTAGTGGTTAGGTCGTACTCTCACAGGAGAGGGGGGTTATCTCAGTTTTACAAGCCTTCATCTAATCTCCTCTTCTAATCTTGATAAAACCATGGTGGTGTCACTGGTTTATTTCTGCAGATCTGGTGTCAAAATTTCATGAAACAGTTGTGCACTGGTGGGCAGTGCAAATACGTATTGCAATTCTTTAAATTTGTTTTGCAATTTAATTAGCTGCTACTTTGACCTACTGCAGTGTAAATAGGAAAGTGAGATAGTCCATTTTTCCCCAAAAGGCCCAGATGAAGTTTAAACTGATAAAGACAAAATGTGTTTCTGCAGCTGCTTTCAGTTTAGTTTGTCATCAAATGTATTTATTTGTTAGAAAACTGCCAGCAGGATCATATAGTCTTTTTTTTTACTTTGAATTTCTTCTTTTTATTTTCAAATACCGTAGGAGCATTGCACTCGTGTTACATTAATCTCTTCTCGCACTCAAACTGAAATTGCATTTGTTTTAAGTAATCATAAACTGACAGACTTGAAAAGCTAATATTTGCTAGCTTCAAAGGAATGAAAACTGGTGATAAGTAAGGTTGTAAGAAGTCAAATTAAATGTTAATTGATGCAAGGGAACAAAGCAGTGAGGCACTTATTTCAGATGCAGGCACTACATCTATCAGACTTGACAAATTGACCACTGTTGTTTCACGGATACTCTCATTTCGATTCTCTTTATCTTCATTTATATGAAGAATAAGCTGTTGGGGAAAAAATGGTGGTTAGACTACAGCTAAAGCCAACTGTTTGTTTAGACCGATGCAAAACTGCAGGTAAGACTTGAATGCCATTGTGTGTACTTGAAGTGTTTTCTTTTGGGAAAAGTGGTGATCTAAAAAGAACAGTACTGAGTAGTCTTGATAATTTGCATAAAGAGAAAGGATATTCACACACTTGGGGAAATAAATTGAAAATCCTGTCTTAATCATCATATTGCATTTAAATTATGTGAATTTGCATAAATCCTGATAAATACTAAAACCTGAATGATTCTTTTCAGAATCGTCACAGAATCATAACAACTACTTGTTATTACATACATAAAACAAAGAATTAAAGTTATCAAAATTAAATCGGATGTTAGGGACCATTCTTCTTTTCTCTTGTTTCCTGCTCTCTCTCCTTAACCTGAGATGAATCACAGACTGTTTAGAATTGCTTAATGCTTAAAATAGGTTGCAGAAGTAGGACAGATACATGAGCATGCATTTAGGATATTTGCATTGGCCTTCAAAGTAAGCTGATTTTGCAAAAAAAAAAAAAAGGGGGGGGCCACAACAAACAAAAAAA
>NW_008794154.1:1029844-1034667 GCF_000699145.1 Aptenodytes forsteri | reverse complement strand
GTAAAAAAAAAAAAAAGGGCGAGGGGGGGGGGGGGGGGGCCACAACACACAAAAATCATCTTTGTCCTGAAAATTAAATTCTCTTGAATTCTAAATCAATGCGTCTCAATCCTTGAATACTGTCTGCTCAGCTGAGGAAAGCTTTGGAGCAGAAAATAGCAAGACTCAGACTTTGGTCTTCAGATTTCTCTTAGCTCAAAGCCTAGCCCTGTCAAATCAGCCTAAATTTTGTGTTGTCAAAAGAAAAACAGCAGGCACTTTCTCACCCACTCACTTGACTTGTGTTAGGAACCCTTTGGGACTGCTTGGGTGAGTAACACTAGTGGAGTTCTGCACTGAAGCTCCTAACGTATAAAGCCTTCAAAAATTAATGCCTATCTGGAGTCTGAAAGCAGCTCCTTTATAGTGATAATTTTTGCGCAAGTAAAGCCGTACAGCAGCATAATAAAGACTTAAATAATGAAACAGTGAGGTAGTAAATGATACCTCTGAGAAGCGTTAGTAATATTAGACCACAGTTTCAGGTTTCTGTTGTTGGGACCGTATAGATGTGAGGGGAGCAAGAAACCTCACCCATCTTGGTAACTCTTCAGCAATGTCAAACCCCACAGCATTACCTCGTCTTCAGAGGCTCCTGCTAGTGTTGGAGAGAGGAGTACTTTACAACATGTTGTAGAACACTGAAGGAGCATCTCACTTGCTCCTTACTTAAGTGTATGAATACTTAATATTTTTTTTTTGTTTAAAAAAACCCCAACAAACAAAAACAAACCCAAAATACAAAACCTGACAAAAACCCCCCAACCAACTTAACATGATTAGGTTGTTGCAAATGCAGACTTCTACCCAGGTTTGCTGACTGGCTTCCCTGCAGCTTTCTGACTTTCTGGAGAACATAATCTTGTGTGAAACTCAACTGAATCTTTCATCTTCAGAGCTTGTTGGTGCTTTAGTTTTATAGTGCTGACACTGTGAGAAAGACTTGTGTCCCTCAGTTAGACTTTGAATTGACCAATTGGTATTGTCTTTGCTACGTAGTCAAAGGAGTCTGCATTGCCTTTGACTCAGAAACCAAATGTTAAAGTTTTAGTGAAATTATGAGAAGGTATTTTTGCAGATTGCTGCAAGGTAGTCATAAAGGGGCATCATGTTCATTCAGTGTCTCCCTGGCATTTGAATGCTGATTGTGGGGACAAATGTAGAAGCCACTCAGATTTCCTTTTGTGAACTTTTTATATACTAAGCCAAAACAAAAGCAAAAAACCCCCCCAAAAACCAGCAACCTAAGTGATCAGGTAAATGTAATTAACATATTGTGTAATCCAGGTGAAATAAGCTAATACCTGGATAACTGAGTAAGAAATTAAAGGTCAGTCTTGGTGAGCTGTTAGTCCTCAAAGCAAACAGGACACTACCAACTGTGCTGGTTAACTGATTTCTGTTTTATAAAGGCATCTAGGTGTATCCAGAAATGTGTCTAATAATTCTGGGTTTGGAAATGTCACAAGTCATTTGAGATGTTCACAGGTATCTTGAAATATTTTAGTTCAAGGGTCAGTCCACCACCCTAAAAATTATTTAAAAAAAAAAAAAAGCATTAAAAATGGAGACCAAACAAAAGGCTGGAGATGCATTTGTGGTGAGTCAGAAGTCATATGTTGCTTCAGCTGGACACATGAAGAGGTTCCTGATGTTTGCAGTACTTTTTTCTAAAAATATAAAAAGATGTAATGGTGTAGTGTAACTTGCTCAGGAGGCAGTTGCTTTTGGTTTGTGATGACCATCTTAAATATGTGAGCCCCTTGTCTTCCCCTTCCCCCCAACTCAAAGTTTGAGTTTCTGGTTGTGAACCCACTTACACTGAAAGCCCAGGGAACATGTATTCCCCCAGAGTATGCCCCAAAATCAGACAGTTCATCCCAGCTTTCATAATTCTGTCTTCCATTGCTCCAAAATCCTCCTCTGCCCTCACTGCAGCACTCATCTATGCGCTGCAGATCTCTGCTTTGTATTCTGCCCTGCTTCCCTGCAGGGAATTCCCATTGATGCTGGGGGGCTTCCTGCATGCAGAGTAAGTGATTGTGAGCTCCAGTGGTGATCAGAGCAGCCTTTTGCCCTCAATATTTGATATAATTCTATATAATTGTTTATACAAAGGAAAAAAGGGGGCGGGGGGGGAAGAATCAACACCCCTTCCCCCTTGCCCAACTTGCACTGTTAACCTGTTGGTAATTTACCACCATCTAAATTTTCACTGCAATGTATGTATAGTCTTGATATTTTCTTTGTTTTTATTTGTTTGCAACAATTACTCATGAAGGGTTAAGAGATACTTGTGTTGACATTCTCCAAGTTAAACTTGTCATTTTTAACACATGCTGAAAGACTACTGAATCTTGCAATGTATAATAACATTATGGAAAGTCGTCTATGTTTTACAGATAGTTGGGGACTGCTATTTGAGTACTTGGTTTCTAGCCTTTCTGATACGAGAGTTTGCTGACTGGCTACTTTTTCTTTGTTTTGCTGTCTATCTTGGTTTTTGGTAGTGCTTGGTGTGTGTGTGTTTTTTTTTTTTTTTTAAGCAGTGCTTAAGCAAAGATTTTCCAGCTATATCTGTCTGTCTTTATGAATTAGCACTTCAGTATAACATTATTCTTTAAGTTTCTGAAGAACATTTCTTTATTCAAAGTCTTTTGGCTACTTGGGATGAAGTAGACTTGAAATGGCCAGAGAGTTGTCTAGAAGACCCATGAAAATAAATGTGAGAAACAGAACTATAGCCTGTGCTGTGCTAGCGACAAAGGTTGCAAATAGAGTATACTTAAAGTACACAAGCGATCCTATTATCTCGACAATTATTTGCATAGTAACACGTAGAAGGATTTAGATTAACTACATAATTAGCTGCTACAGAAAGACCACTGTGTGTGAAATAGCTTGGAAGATGTCTGGCTGTTTAAAAAGTACCTTTCAAGATGGTGGGGGGGCAGGGAAGAGATGATAAAGTATGGACAAGAAGCAAAACTTCAAAGACTTTCTTCCAAGGTCTGTGCTACCCATGACCCTATTTCTCTAAAGTACCCATCTGTTTTTAAAAGTAGGACCAATGCTGCATTTTCTACTCGCATGATTTTATTTCTATTTTGGTTATTGATGATTGTAATTCTGGTAACCCCTGTTTATTGTATGCTTGGCCTCGCAGCCTGCTCCGTGTACCCTGAGCTAATGTTAACAGAGTTGGACCAGTATTACAGCTGCTCCAGGGCAGAGCAGGGAAATCCTCTGTCCCCTTCCCACCAGATGCTGTGGGGGACACTTATATCCAGGTTTTCCTGCACTGCTTTCTCTTGCAGACAAATTCCTGATGTGGAAAAGAATAAAGTTTTACAGTCAACTTTTATTTAAACTCAGGTAGTAAATATGTGCTCCATACCCAGACAATTTTGCAAGGCCAGTTAATTTTCTTGTAAACAATAGTTCGGATTTTTTTTTTTTTTTTTGGTAAAGCATAGTAACAGCTTCTAAAAGATCTAACATGCTTTAAAAAAGATATGACCCTCTGGTGTGAGTTAACATTTCCTATGCATCCTTCTCCTCTTTGACTTTGTCATTGTGGTTTAATACTCTCAAAATATCTCATTCCATTTCTCTAGGTTTTAACTTTTATAGGTTGTTTGTTTCTACTTCATCTATTTCATATGGGTTAATTACATAATTCTTCGTTTCACGTCATGTAAGCCTCTTCATTTCAAACCTCCCTGGAGCTGGTTAATACCCCATAAATGTCTGTCTTATTTTTTTATTTGTATGTGTACCTCCTGATACAAGTTAATGCTCCGTAAGACCTGGGGTTTAAATTGGATCTTTCTACTTTGTGTCAGTGCAAGTGGTATTCAAGATATATTTTAAAATATATTTTTCATGAGACAATAAAATAGCCTAATAATTATGTATGTCAAACTTGAAGTGTGTGAATAAATATGGCATACAGTGAATATATAGTCTCAATACTTCCAGCGATCGTATGCGTGGTTTTTTCTTTTTTTTTTTTCCTCCTGTGTGTATTGGAGCTTATGAGGAACAGGAATGAAATAACTTCTTTGATAATCGACAGACCTTAACCAATATAATGATTAACTTCTATGTCGTTTGATTTGCAGGTGGGCAGTGCGGGAATTGGCTGCAGTGGAGGGGGGGGTCACAGTCCTGATAAGTTTGAAATGCTCCTGGGACAGCACCAGAGTTATGCTGAACTCCAAGAAACTTTTGAAGCAGTAAGATAGGGTCTGTGTGCATTAAAACAAGCAGCATTCTAATGAAATTGATTTTAATTAATACATTTTTATATATAGACTGAGTGATGCCACTAAAGGTTCAAAAAAAAGAAAAAAGCATATGTTAGAACAGTACATTTAGCACAGTGATGCAGCCTCTTGACCCCAAACTGGTTGACAAAGCTACCTGATCTGGTTATGACCAAGAACTCCTTATGCAAAGCCAAAAGAAATAAAGTCTTGTGTTAGGGAATTGTTGTGTTGTTTGGAGCCACTTGGTAGAATTTACAGGGTGCGTTATCATGCCGTTGTTTCAAGGCTCTAGCTATAAAATCAGGAAGCAAAACAACAAGAGCTTGAGAAATTGCATACACATGAGTTCAGTCAGAGAAAGCAAACTGAACTGGACCCTACTCTTAATGAAGAGAATTTCATAGAATCATTAAGGTTGGAAAAGACCTCTAAGATCATCGAGTCCAACCATCGACCCAACACCACCATGTCCCTAAGTGCCTCATCTACTCGTCTTTTAAATACCTCCAGGGA